>NC_134572.1:22267500-22567500 GCF_050947875.1 Dermacentor variabilis | reverse complement strand
ATTGAAGCTTGTCAGACCCTTAATGTGCGCCTGACACTGCCGCCATGCGAACCCGTTATCGTGACATGTCGAGTAAGTACATTCATTTCCCGAAGGCATACGAGACACACAAAAACGGCACGCAAAAAGTTCAATAGATAGCCTCGAACATTTAATTTGCGTTTTCCATTCCCGCATGGAAATGCAAGAATCCGCGCCTTTAATGCAAGGATCCTCCTTTTTCTGCATGAGCCCTCGTCGTTCTTTACAGCTAGACTGGCAGAATAACGTGGTATCCGGTATATCCAAAACAGCAATGGAAAAATAAAAGGCAGGAATGCATGGAGAATGCTACGAGAAATATAAAAATAAAGAACAAACACAACTGCAATATTCCCTGCAAAATTGGATTTAAAGCTGGCCGTTCAATAAGAATAGGTGAGGTAGTTTGCGAAACACGTAATTTCTCTGGAAAGGAGTCGCTGTAATATCTTTGTAAAAAAATGTATACAGTAGACGAGATGTATAATATTGCCATAGAGGGAGCTATTGAATTTACAATAGGGTTTGCGAGTTTGGTACAAGCGCATTGCTCTCCTGGGATCAATACGCCACACCTCCTATGAAACTGGGGTTCATGCCTCCTCTATTTCTTGTACACATCGCTCTCGCTTGTAACCTGCGGATAGCGGCGGTAAAACGGTCTGCCTGGATAGCAGCGCTTATGAATCAAGATTTTAGTGCCCGCACTGTAAACTTTTCGTCTCTACTTTATGGTCGATAAAGAAACGCAGTCACTCGCTTAAAATAAGAGTGCAATCACGCATGCACCAGTGTGAGAATCATCAGAAGCATGTACTTAGTCGTCGTAGAACGTATATGGTTATATATGCAGATATATGGTCACATACCTTGGATTTTAGATTGCACGTTTCTGAAAGAAATCGAATGTGTACGACATTCAGCCCCACGCAAAGAAGGTAGTAAATCACATACCCAATTATGCCACCGTTGCTAATCCTTAAGTTATGCGGTCTACTATAGCACATTCAAAGGCGCAATTGATGGAGTGTGCATTTATAACCACACAAAGCCCAATGTGTCATATTTGATACGCTGAATTTGATGTCCGAAAAATCTGATTTAGTGCTGTAAACCCAATGTACAGCCCACACTAGCCCTTTAACATTTTGGAGGAAGTGTTCAGATGCGAATAGTTAAGCAAATTAATTACTAATTATATAACTACATAATCATTGATGTCTTACTCAATTATAATTTCACTGTTTTATTCATTCCAATATACTCTCTGTGACCAGAAATAGGTGTGAGAAAGGTCTTTTTATTTATTTATTTTTTTTATGTGGAATGGTGTTCGAGCTTTGTGGAGATAAAATGTACATAAATGGCTTTTATATACAGAGGTTGTGCTTTATTAGGGCTGGAAATCAGAGCTGTTTTTACCTGTATACTGACCTCGCGAATCGGATAAAATATGTCGATAGTGTTACAAACTTCTGTTTGAAATAGAAGTGGTGTTGGCGCTACAGTGAAGAGAAAAAAAAAGATTTGTGGAAATAAGTCCACATCCACTAGACCCCTGGCAAATCCTAAATTCACGCTTTCGCGTACTTTCTCTGCCGCTCTTTAAGCATGTAAAGTACACAAAAAATACACTGTTATTTTCTTTTCAATTATTGCCGAAAGTACTTTACGCTTTTGTAGAGCATAGTCAGTAACAACAGCGCATAGAGGGCGGCCTTAACGAAAATCGTGATGCCGAGAACTCTTCGGAGCCTTGACAAGCACCCCGCGTTGCATAAAGGAGCAAACAGACATTCACATGCACGAAATGCATAGCAGTGGCGTAAGGAAATAACTGACGAGCTTGCAGTCGCGCTGAATATGCTGTCGAATTTTCCAGCGGTTACTTTTAAAAGCGACGCTTTGTTTGCCAACCACGCTCGCTTTCGTGACCATGGCTGTGGCCTGGCTGTTCTTTCGCTGAATAGGCTATTCAATCATAGCGGATCCTTGCACCACCACCCCATGTATGACTCTGGCTTTTGCGCATCCACGGCTGAACGGTAAGGAAGAAGGAAACGCTTCCTGCGGATAGAATGAATTTAAACTGCGAATCGTAACTATGCGCATGCTGCCTCTGAAACCATGACGCGTTCAAGGCCTCCATTGTACTTGCTAGAAGTCAGCGACTCCGCTTAACCAAAGGCTGGGTATAATTTGTGTTTGTTGAGTGCGTGCGTGTACGTGCTCGTCGACCCTTTATGCGCTCACTCAGATATTCGCGATATATGGATTCCAACTCGTTGGATCTGCAGCATTTTTTCTCTGAACGAGCCAAGGCGCCATGTGAAACATCATCAAGTGGCCTGTGCTACTTTCATTTCCACACCTTATTTGTCATGGGAACATCGCACACCACGAAAAAACAATGTTTATTTCTCCAAGAAACAAACAGCGAGTATGGAGTAAAAGCGGCACGCTGCAGTTTGACAGAGTTCTGGGCAACATACACGTCAGTGGGGAGAGCGCACAAGTTTGCGCCCATAAGAGCAACATCTAATTAGGAAAGAAGACATGTCTGGCAAGTATGAAAAAAGATTTTACTTGCGGTTTTCTTTGTGACGCCCACACAACACTCATAAATATTTCCAAGTTTACTGTACTTAACAGCTGCACTTTATAGCAGTGAGGAAAAGCTGCCACCTCCCTGCCTGCCACAGTTGCAAGAAAGTATGGAGTAGTTTCTCTGTGGTATCTTCAGCTGGTTCCTACCGTATTCCACCTAAAATTGCAAGCAAGTGAAATCCGCTCGAGATAGGAGCCAAAGCCTCCGCGAACGATATGCTCAGCCACTCGAAGGAGCAATAAACCAGAATGGCACAAGCATTTCAGCACTGTTTTTAACGCGATAGCGTTAAGGAGCTCGTGTTGTTGCGCAGTTATGCCGGACATAAAAAGGCGTATGTTCCTATAAGGACGATTCTGCAATCAATAAATAGTCACTTGAAATAACCTCTGGTGCGAGCTGTTCGAGTCATGCGATTACCATGTCCCGCTGCCAGACATTTAGAATAACATGGTGTGGCATACATTGCGCCAAAACAAGATAAATCAATGAAGCTCTGCCCGCATCCAGCAGCTCGCTTACACGTTGTGCAAGGACCCTACCACCATTGAGCTCCCAGCCACCCCCTCCCCCTCCCCTCATGACTATGAAAACTCTGGCAAACTTCAGCCATTGTTACTTCATGTTTCTTTTTTTTTTCCACAAGGACCCTTGTGCAGAACATTAGCACGCGAATCATTAGGCCGACAGATATATAGCTGAAGAGCGCTTTGCAGGCTGCAGAAAACATAACATCAAATGCACTTTTATGGCGCGAGTGAAAGTAGCAATCAGCGACACTCCTAGCATCTAGGACTAGACGAACTACTGAACTATTACTAAACAACTAGAACTACTACTACTACAGCAACAACAACAACTACTACTACTACACTTCTACTACAACACTACTATACATAATACTACTACTATACACAGTACCACTACTATACTACTACAATACTACTATACAAGATACTACAACACTACTAAACCAAAACGTTTATAGAGGTTCAAACTGGCATAATCGTAGCTAGAATTATGTAGTTACACACAGAAGGGAGTAATTCTGGTTTAGTGCCGGTCTGGTGCTGATCAATCACGATAGCCAGGCATCTGGCTATGAAGCCACGAATGTTATCTACGTTATCCACGTAGGCGCTGCCTAATATTTGTTCTCGCCGTGGCCACCGTCTCCTTTTTACGTCATGATCCAGGAACGTAGGGTTCTTCAGCAGCGATCATCGAAAACACTCGATGGTTAGCTCGCTGAGGTGTTCGCTACCGTTAATATTAGCTAGGCTGTCAGAGCGGGCAAATCCACCTCCTCCGCGTCGTCTCGCTATTCAACAAAAGCTCGTTGCCTCATTATCCGTGAGCTCAGCCTCCCGTCAATAGGTGAGTAGAAAGTGCGAGAGCTCGGTGCTTTCGGGGAACGTTATTTGTTACCTCCACGCTTGTAAAATGTCTTTCATTTGCAGTTTGTCAAGCATAAAAACGACGGTATAACCAAATCAAGTGCTCCACATTGCCAATTTGTGGAAATTCTGAGTGAAAAACACGACTATATTGTAGACATTGATTCTTATTGTTAAGACTTAGGATTATAAATACCTTTTCAGGTGTCTTCTTGAGCAACTGCCTACATAGGACACGAAGGACAACGAAGTTTCCTGCCTGGCTGGTTGTGTTTTCCTCTCCAAAGTTCTTTCTTCTAAGCTCTCGAAATGTTCAGATTGACAAGTTACAACTAGCCCAGCTTTGCTTCTCAAGAATAAGGATGCGTCGTACCAAGAAAAAAAAAAAGCAGAGAAATGATACATATGCATAAAATGTACTCAAAGTCAGGTAAGGTAAATACATTAACGGAAGGGCACAAAAGCAACGGGAGAGTAAAATAAAAGAAAGACGCACAAATTAAGAAACCGAAGGAAACAGAATAAGGTGAAATGGAACACACCATGTGTGATTATAATAGACGCACAAACTTTAATCATTATTTGCGAAGAATATGGTCAATTTTAATATTTTATATCAAGAGCCGCTAACGCTCGAGTTTGTAAGTTGCCTGTGCCATGAAGCTAGCATTTTTCTTAGGCCCATGGATTTGTGACCAAATGCCATCAGATAACATATCAAATGGCCTCATTGAATTTAGTTTTGTGGACATTGTAGCGAATGATGTGCGCTTCTTCATCAGCGTGACTAGAAATGCATAGGAGGCGCCCAGGTCGACAAATTTTAAGTAGACTGTGTTTTCTGAAATTAACGTGGCTGAACCGCTTCAAACGCTGAGGTCATGCTTAAATTAAAAAGACGTGTATCCAACGTGTGCGGGATAATAATTTGAGAGCAAATTTAAAGTAAAAAGTTAGTGAATTACTGGGCGCTCCATTGGAACATTATTAATTCGCCTTGATCGCTAATTTTCATGAGTTCTTTAGGGCTCACAAACTAAAGCCGAGCTGTGCAAACTCTTGTTGAGATGCAAGATTCAGACGTATTTAACTAGTTCTAGTATTACGTCTTACTAGCGCTGGTTAAATCTGTCTCAATTCCGGAATCCGCAACAACTAGCCCGCCTTTCTCTTCTAATTGCACTGTTGACATTATTAGATGATATTTTTACTTGAGAATCACACAAATTAGTCAACTTTCTCTTTTAGTGTGCTGAATATTTCTTCTGCATCGCCGCTACATTGACAAAAACCTTTGCTGCAATGGAAAAAGTGAAACGAGAAAGCTTCAAGTTTTTTCAATGTCTTCAAGAATAAAAAATGCTGACGTAGAAAAATTCCCTGAGCAAGGAAAATTCTGCAATTCTTAATGTATCCCGGTATCTGGAATATATCTGGCATAAAACTTGCTATGAAGCGCTCACAAACAGATTTTTTGCAAGATCTTCCTCAATCTGAAAGTTTTACTTTTGGAACTACGAGTAGACGAGGAGTGTAAGAGATACGTATTTTTCAAAACATAGCCAGAGAGAAAAGTGCAGTGTTAGAGGCAGGGATATAAATCGGAACACAAACATCTGTTTTACTGTCTTTAACTGGAAAGGGGGGGGGGAGGTGAGATAAGCGATGGTAGTGCAATGGAACGAAAAGGCACAGCAGGTGCGAGTATCAGCTCCAAAACTTTTTGATTTGGTACTCTAGCTATGTATTTGTCAATCGTCATATTACTTCAAGTGCTCCCTCTCTCTCACATTAGGACATTATCTAATTGAAGTTTTTCTCGCAGCACTAGAATGAAAAAAAAAATGCGTCGGCAGGTTCTGGCTCTCTTTATAACAGGAAATGGGGAAACATGCTTCTGCAATTAGAAATTTGTCGTTGCACCAGGAACATCCAGAATACCTGAGAGGCTCATATCTATTCAACACTGAAGTTCTTTGGACAAGCAAGAATGATTGCCCACGGAAATCTGGTATATAATATCCTATCTTTTGTTGCATAAGTTAACTAGGTGCTTTCAGGTGTGATAAGAGAGACCTTCCATGCAGTTATTCCTCTAAGGTGCTGATGGAGAGAGTTCACATTATCTTAAACTGTTTCAGCGTGTGAAATTCATGAGCGTTGTTACCCTATTGTACGGCTACGGAATCTGTGCTGCTTTACCATGTACAAAGGTTCCGTCAAGGCACAGCTGCAAGTTCCTTTTTATTTTGATTTGCTTATTCTGCAACAAAGTTGAGTTGCATCTTGATATTATTCAGCAACCGGTACCTTGATGCTCTTCCACACTGTATTTTGCTTGCTATTCCATGAGTGCGAAGAACTTTTTCAGGTGGATTGATTGCACGTTTCCTTCTGCCTTATCAACTGGGCCTCAATATAAGTGTCGAAGGAGATACCAATAAATAGGGCAGTGCACAAGAACATCATTGCACAAAAGGAGCAAAAAGCAAAATCATGAAAGTCAGCAACCATATCATGGTGCTTCCGCATCAAAATCATTATTACTTCATTAAACAATCCCATATAAACCTTAGAATTTTAGCGATAAAGTTTTCATGCTTTCAAAGGTGAAAAAAGGGATATCCATCCACAGGCGTTCCCAGAATTACTTAATTTAATGTAAAAGAAAGAAATGTCCCTATGAGATAAAAAAAAACAATTACAAGAAAAACAACATGGATTTAATGCTAAAAATATTATAAAAGAGTAGCCAACTGCCAGAAATGGTATTTAGAAGCTTCGGCAAATTTTGCCGCGATATTGGGTACCTATATATAGTTTGAATTGCAGATAAGGGATGCTGAACAAAGCTTAGGACACGACAGCCATTGCACCCCGGTTACGAGTTCCTTTCGTTGAAAGAGCTGTGCTTCCAGAATACAGCTGAAAATTGCAGGTCGAAGCGCGCGTACATCTTTATCCTACTCTCCTGGCACACTGCACAAGAGTGGTGCTGGGTAGTCGTGATTTGATTAGCAAACGCTGTTCAAGCTACATAAACGTCTCGTGGGGCCGGAAATAAAGGCTGCTGTATGAATATGCGTTCGTTCAAGCGTTCTTGCCTGGTAATGTTGCCAGCGATGGATGTAAGGGCTTTACGTGATTTGCTGGCAGTGTGATTCAACTAGTCTTCGCTAAACCTGTTTACGGCACATTAGGCACAACAGTTGCGGTACAAGTCAACCTCGACCTCCTCCCCCGTCTCCCGGTAATTTATTCGGCCTACAATTAATTTCTTAAGGCAGGAGAAAAGGACCTTGCGATCGCTATTTAATGTAGTAGCCAAATAATGAGCGCTGTCGACATCTTCAGTTTTTTATTAGCTGGCATGAGATAGGAAATCCAGCGAGGGACTAACCAGGGAACAAACCCAGGAACTGAATGTAAACGACATAATTCATGTGTCCCACAGTTTATGGCGTTCTTTAAAGGGTGTGTATCGGTGGACTTTGAGCAGTTCAGATACTGACGATAGCAGGGCCGCACATTTTCACAAGACAGTAAAGAAGAACAAAAAAGGAACAAATACTACTCAGAACGTGGTCCCAGGCTTCTCAAGCTCAAATGCACGAATTAAATGCAACCTCCATTAGCTGGTGCCGTGTTAGAGCCATCATTGCCCTGGACCGAAGAAAAGGGCTAGCGAACTGGCTGAGTTCATGATTGCCGCGACTGGGTTCAAGGATAAACAATTACGACAAGGAAAAAGAATTGTACATTTCAGTTATGGCAACGGTGATTTCAAGTAAACTATTTCCTTCCTACAACGTCCGCTCAATGCTGAAGAAGTGGTGAGTGCCGACCGCACTTTGCCATCAAGTGGTAGCACATTTTGCAATATCCAGTTGTTGAGTGTGAAATTTAATTCAACCACCCTGTAAATGCGCGAAATTTAAACACCAGCCTGGCAGTGGGTATTACTATTGACAAAGTGAAGTATGTATCAACGGACGAGTTCGGACTCATAACATAGTGTAGCATAGCGTTCATTTTATTTTTGATCATTTGTGTTCAAAATGTGATGTAAATTATGGTCGTCATACATAACAGATGCTGTTTTTATACAAAAACAAAAACAAAAATTAGGCTTGGTGTTCAGGAAAAGTACTGCGTTTGTGGTTGAGAGGCCCGACATCCAAATCGTAGTAGTGGAATGGTCAGTCGATCAAAGCGTGCGCAGTTGCAAGTTCTTGTTCTTGTTTCCTAGTGAAATGGCGCAACCCACTCTTGGGGATCGGCCATGCATTGGACAGAGAAGGAACTGTTTGCATTTGTTTTTTGAATAAATTAGGGTGAAATGAACAAAAAATGTATCTTGCCAATGGGATTCAAAGTGTCTACTATTACAGGTGGGAATAATCAATTATCTAGATATCTTGTGCATTTTGAATACATTATAATTATTTAGAAGAATTCTAACATGCCATTCATTTTGTCTAATGCAGAAATATGCAGAGGGCTTCCCAAACGTTCCTGTAGCTGTGGCCCAGTACGGTAGGCCTAAGGGAAAGAGTTACACGAAGCACCAAATTCAAGCCAAACTTTTGGAAGGGTTCCTCTAAACGTATTTTCCATAGACTCACTCTCACTGCATAAAGGGCACAAGGGCGATATAGCCAGACCAGACCTTTGGAGGTAAAAGTTCCGTGGGGGGACTCGGCACCTTAGTCTTGTAATCATTACTGCAATTTTTTTAGAGGGCCATCATTTGTTGTTCCAAGAAAAACTGAGATGCGGGAAATCAGATTTTGCTACTGATTATTGCGCAAACTTATTGGTAACAGTATATTTTCTGAATCGCGCCGCAGTGATAAAAGCTGACAAAGGTAAAATGGGGATTATAAAACCATCGTGGGATGCATATCTGCATATTCGTTTAAGGCTAGGCCTTTGTGGTCTGGCACCCATACTAAACGAATGAGATGTAAGTGTCTTGGGAGAAGAGAATAGAACGTTTTTATTGAATCCGACAATTTTGGTATGGTTAGTGAAGAACAGACCGACAGGCAATCAGTTAACATTATGGCTGATGACATAAATGGTAGTAATTTGCTTAAAGCTACGACAATTGCCAATAATTCCGCCTGAAAAGTAGGCGTGAAGTCAGGTAGACGAAAAAGACCAATTTAGATGCGGTGATAAAATGCCCACGCCTCCCTTTTCTTCACAGACGGAAGCATCAGTTGCAATAACAGTCTTTGTATTCAGGTGTACAATGAGGTCTTGCAGAATACTATTCAGATATTGATAGGGAAGATGTTTGGCATTATTTAGAAAATGTCATCAAATTCAAATTTAGCATCTGGAACTAAGGAATCTAGTAAGGCCAACACGGGCATAGGTGAACGTTTAATGGGTCCAATAGCTTTGGAACGAAAAGAACTTGAGGGCGACATGAGCGATACAAACGATAGTAAAAAAATGAGGCCGGTTCATTAACGAAAACATGATGGGATCTCCTCCGTGGTGATCCATATATCTTGAGAAATGTTTTTACTGATAGGATATGAAATCGTATGAGAAGAGAAGGCAGGCGTGAGTCTTGATATAAGATATCCATAGTGACAAATTTAGGAAGCCCAATACATAAACGTAACGCTTCTCATACTAATAAAATCAGAGGCCGAATTTCATATGCAGGTATGCCAGAAAACAAAACGCAGCCAAAGTCTATCATCGGCAAAACATACACGCAATAGGTCATAATGAGAACGTGCTGACGCAACCCTGATCGACTGCTGCTGAGTCTACGCAGCATTCCTACTGCGCGTGCTCCCTTTGAGGGAATAAGCTCGACGTGAGGACTCCAATTAAGTTTTTCGGTGTACATTACTCCCAAATATTTAAGTGAAACCACCTGTGGGATAGCGTCTTGTCGATAAAGAACCGAAATCTGCGCAGGAAAGCTATGAGGGAAAACTAGGGGGGCATTTTTTTTTATATTAAGTGACAGGTTAATTCCATCAAGTTACATTTCTAGGCGGTTCATATAAGACTACAGTGTTTTATACAAAGCATGGAAGTCTACCGATGCAGCAAAAAAAAAAAACATGAATGTCGTCGGCGTAAAAGTACACATGCATATTATGTCGCAAAGCAACATTACTCAGTAAAACATTAAACAGCAATGATCCTCCAAGTTTTTTTTCCATTTCTTCTTCATCTTCTGTTTCAGAAGGTGTTCCTGCATATTACGGCGACTTTCCATCGAAAATTTATTATGTATAACAATTCATCATGCACAAAAAAAAAAAATTCGGATGTGTACAAATTAGAATCACGTTAGAAACAAAAAGCACGCACATAACATACCAACCATACAGAGTGTGGACACCAGACATTTAGGAAGAAGGACTTTTCTTAAGTGTTCGATGTGTATACGAAATTTCTGATGATTATAATGTGAAAGAATACTAACGAGCCATCAGACATACATCAAACATTTATAAATGTTTATGCCAAGAAGGTAATCCCTGTCTGAGCGGTTCATCTATCGAAAATAGGACTTGGTGTATGAAAGGGCAGCGAATTTTCTGGTGCTTGAACTACAGCTGCCAATGCCGCATTTTCAAACTGCACGGAATATTTTGCTCTAGAGATTATGCATTCATCGTGCCCGAATAAACACGGATTTTAGAATGGAGCAAGGGCTTGCGATTACGGCTCAATCTCGCACGATTTCACTTGAAACGGGGAGGAAGCGCGCCATCTTCTGTCGCGGACAATGCTCCGGGGGGAGGCTGGGGAGGGGGGGGCGGAAGCTTTGTCCTCCGGGCGGCCGCGCCCGCCCTCCCGCGCCTCTGTATCTTGAATGCCATCAACGACGGGGACAGAGCCCGCCGCACGCTCTCTTTGCGCGCCTTAGTTCGCGTTGATGTGAGACGCAGCAAGAAGGTGGATTCGCTCGCTGCTGCTGCCGCGCATCCTCACTCCAGCGTTTTGACAGCGAGTTTCTGTGGTCATCGAGCGAGATGTGTTCATGAGCGCGTGACGCTACTGCTTGTTGATTTAGTACGTCTATGTTTACAAGTTTATACAATTGATAAAACTACTATCCATACTTCGTATAGCTAGCTGTCCACTAATTAGCTATCTCAATCGATGCTCCGAATTTTGGGCAAAACTGCGACTTTTTGCTGCCTCGGCTTTAACGTGAACCCATTGTAAGAACATGTACCTGCGCATTCTCACTGCTTCAGGCGCCTGAACGTGGGTGCCTTCGCTTGTTTTGTAAGCAGACCTTGTTGTGGCGGGTACAAGCTTCGGTGGCTTCGGCAAAATGGACCTCTAAAGCGTGGCTATTCTTTCCGACAGTGCTATGCCTGGTTGTTCTTTTTTTTCGTACTTTGAGCATTTGTGTGGACAAGCAGTTAATGAACGAGACGCACGATTTTCCATGTATAGGGGGATCGTAATTCATTTTTATGGACTTTTTAAACGTCGCTTGTGGCAGACAGCACAATTCTTGTCCTTGAGCTAAAGTACTTGAAAAGGCGGACATTACCAGCGCGAGAAATCCAATCACATATTAAACAAGTTAACGAAATTTCCCCAATTACCTTCTTAATTAATTACTTTACGGCACATATTGCAATTTAAGAATCGCAGCCGGTGATATTGCAAGACGTATTCACTTGAGATGAATTTGCAGGATTACACGAGTTTCGAGATATTTCCCACACTGTGGAACGAAACATATTGACGTTCTATTTACTTTTGTGCTTCAATGCGTAAAACAGCGTTATGTTAAAGAAGTAAGTGGAACAACAGTGCATTTTTACGGCGAGTTTGATAGAGCATAGCTGCAAACTGCCGTCATTCTGAAATTTAATTCTAACCGGATGCACCTTTCAAACACACCGGCTACAATTCTTAAACTGCAATTTGTGCCGTGATGTAATTAATTAAGAAGATTAGTGAATCATTTTTTAAGTTAAATATGCTTTTAAATTTGTGCAAGTCCGCCTGTCTAAATTCTAAAGCTGAAGGACTAGAACTATGTTATCTGCAATAAGCGGTCTGTCAAAAATTCCACGAACTGCAAAATGATCGCTCCGGTGTCCACACATGGGAATGAGGACACAACATTTGGGCAGACTTTGTGAGAATTATTGTTCCAGTGAGTCCATCGAGCGCTATGGACGTCGCTATTACTTTATGTTTAGCGCAGCCGGCACTGTGTTTTGTGTTCTCAACATCATTTCTTTTTATTTCGAGCGGGCTGCTGCAGATAGTTCTTGTAACGCGAAAGTCCTTTCTTTTGCTTGTCATTTGCTGTTATCGCGCACGTTATCTGTCACATTTTAATCATGTAGAGTACCTTACACTGCGACTATACATTTGATTAAGGAGTGCATAACTTGAGATGCTTCCAATGCGGATAATGGCGCACATTTCTATCTTCACACGCACACGCACGCACGCACGCACGCACGCACATATACACTCACGTGCACTCGCACGCACACAGACACAAGCAATTAAATTCTGTTGCGTATAACAGCGACCTTCCCGTTGCATGTGTTTGCATACTTCTAATTGATATTAAAGATAAACTTGTGGCCAAAATGCGTTATATTTCTTAGTTCACCTGTTGTCTATTAAAATTAAATGGAAAACGACTCTAGAGTATACATTTATTGTTTCTGTTATACTTGAAAAGTACAATCAAAGTACACTTTCTTGGTGTAATTTTCTCGTCTTTCTACTTTGTGAATAGACGTACATTCTTTTATTCCCATATCTCTTAGTGTGTTTCAAATACGTTCGCAGTTGTTTGCTTCGTCAGCGCCCTCTGTCGCGGTAAACAACAGCGAACCAGTTAAGAATGTGAACGGAAGTTTATGCAAAGACCAATGTAAACGTTGGAGCTCCTTCTAGAGTGACAAACACCAGCGCCATCTTCGCGCACAAGATACACAGCTCGCTTCCGCTCGCCCGGTCGCAAAATCCCCGACGAGGAAGGAGCGCTGTGGCGGCCCTTTCTTTATGAGTTGGGAGAAAACGCGTCGCAGCGCCGAGACAGCGGTTGGTGCGTCTCGTCGTCTCGGGGACCTAGGCGGGCAGAGTTCAAACAATGCGTCGTTCCGTTGTACATCGCTTGCAAACGGCCACACGAGTAAGGCGAGAGAAAGAGGCACTTCGCGAGACGGCATAGAAAAGTTTCTGTCGCAAGCACAACTGAGCCATATTCATATCGCTTGTCTTGCTTCTTTGTCCCTAAACCACCCAACTGAACAAACTTTTTATGTATTCTTTCCTGCATGTGCTTTCTTTCCAAGGCGGTGCTCTTCACGGCTCATTTCTTAGAAGCTAATATAAAAAAAGCTGCCAGTGGAATAGCGCGCGCGATCGTCTAGCCATTTTTACATGTGTTACGCCTTTTCCTTTGTTTTGACACAGCGACGCAGATCGCAGCAATGGCGTGGACCTCATAACCCTGGGATCCGCCGCCAACCCACAGAGAAAATAGCGCCTCTGCGGATGTAGCAAATCATTTGCTGGGGCTCCAGGTTTCGATCATTAGGTATTCCAGAGAAAGTGCGCAACTAACACGGGCCTTCATCTGTAGACGGCCTCGATAAAACCATGCAATGTTAAAGATCTGGCGCTACCGAATAAGGGGTCGAGTTCGCACACCAGCTTGTACGTAGAGTAACAGGTGGCACTCTGCCGATTCCTTGGCCATCATGATGTTCGTTATTGCTAATGGTCACAGCAAGACTCCCAGTCAGTCACAGATTGCCTTTAAACGCAAACAGTTCTCTAGATTTGTTCCTTGATAGACCGACGCTTGCTCAAGCTACTCGCACATTACTGCACGGATATACCGAGATAGAATATACGCCATATAATTTGGCGTTCGATGTCTCTTTTCTGCCCGATACTGTGTGCTCCTCTTTCTTCCTTTCTCACACGTCGTTTCGCTGTGTTCTAATTCCGTGCACGCAAGCGTTGCTGGGTTTCGTCGGCCAAAAAAAAAAAAGAAATCCACACTCGTTAGGCAAACGGCTAGATGAGTGAGCCGGGACTTTTGGTTACCCAACTAATCGGGGTACTGATCATAACCACGGACAATGGTGAATCCTCGTTGCCGAGGACTTCATTCCGTGCCCGTAGTGGACTGAAATAAAAAAAAAGCGACGAAGTAGAACTCGAGTGCGTTGTCAAAGATGAATTCAAACATACCTTCGCTTCATCTGAAGGATGCTTTCTATGGCCTTCTGAATTATAAAAGTTCAACAACGGATATATAACAAACAAGGCGCTGAATCCCGGTAGCTTCTCTTTCGTAAGGACTTTATTACACTTACCGGCCACATATGTCAAAATTGCGACATCTGCCCCTATTGGTCAGCTTTTGTTCTCTCTCTCTCTCTCTTACTAAGTGCGCTAGCGCACGAACTTATTTCCCTTTCTCATGTCTTTTTTTTCTATCCTTAAAGCAATTACAGCTCTGAGGAAAGGTATGTTTGGTTTTAAATCCTGGGTTTGCATTGATACCTGGCAAATAATTTTTGTACCTTCAGTACATCTTCTTAAAATGCCACTCCAGTGGAAACGATTCTACAACAATACCAACAACAAAAATTCACGGATAACACATTTCACAATGACTGTCGACGTTAATGCGATTGCCATTCAAGCAACGTAGCGACACGCCGTACTGCAACCGCCTAAACGCGTCATGTATGCACCGTGTACGGCAGCCAGGCTCATCTTTCACGCTCCCCTCTGGACATGTTGCGTCACCTAGCCCGCCAAAGCCGCCTGAAGTTCCCCTCTTCATTGTGTTGCCTCCGAGGTGCGTGATTGGCTGGTGCGTGCTTACAATGAGAATTAAACCCTCGCTACCCGCGGGTATTAGTGGCACAGCGCTAAACCGCCGAGCTGCTTGGCTTGAAGAAACCGAGTGGCCCGGTTTAGATTGCGTCCGGCACAGGAGAAATATAAAAGCTTATTATCTTCATTGAAGAGCGGTGCAACGAGGCTAGTTGGGTAGAGCAACACAAATTAGTTTGGATAGGCTAACAACGATGTTAGCATTAAAAAGGAATCCTCGAATCGGCAAGAATTTAAGTTGGCGTTTGCATGATTTGGACAAAATAAAACAAAAAGCAAATGGCTAAGTTCAGAATGCTAAAGACAACTAATCTAAGTAAGACGGCATCAGCACAAGCGATCGTCTCAATTACTGAAAGACACACACACACGCACTTGCTTCTTCAAATCAATGTTCCGGTGTTGTCCTTGCAGCTCATAGCTGAGGATAAACGCTCAAAATAAGCGCAGTATTATTGTAATAACAGAAATACTAGCATCAAACCACTTCCTTATAATCTACATACTTGTCACGCCAGAAGCAAGATAATATGTGGGAAAGGTGCTCGAAAAAGTGTAGCCAATATAAAGTGCCTTATGTCGCGTGTACTTGAAGTAGCCGTGGCACAGAAGCTGAAATGGAGCTTTCCCCGCAGTAAACGTAAGGCTGCTGTTGGTATAGGCTTTTCCTTCGCCTGATTACTTTATTTATTTATTTATTTATTTATTTATTTATTTATTTGTGATACCCTCAAGGTACATAGTTGTATATTGCAGAGGGGAGGGGCGATAATACATTCCAAGAGTAAAAAAATACAGCATTAGCTCTAGGAATTCACTGTGCAGACAAAAAGAGAAATATGAAAAGAACTAGTAATGTATTCATAACAACCAACAAAGAGACTTACATAATATGAAAATACAGAAAGAGTACACATTACCAAGGAGATAATGTTGATGAATAAGTACGTAAGTATGCCATTTTCCACCATACATTATTTTATGTTGATTAGTTCATTCTTAAGAAGAGCGGGGACACTGACGCTAACTAATGATGTAGGTAGATTATTCCAGTCGAATGACTATATTCGGCTTTCTGGAAAAAATTACTACGAAGGTGTCCGATCACACCGTCCGTTGTTCTTGGACTCGCGCGCTGGTCGTCTATGGCTCTGGGCCGTCGCTTGTGGTCCACACTAGGTGGAAGATGAAAGACCACTTGCATTCGGCTTTGGTGCACACTGATGCAAAATATGCTTTGGGGGAGGTGAACGTTTGCACTCAGTAAGAGAAGGACAGGAAGGCAATAGTGCGCGCAAAGTGGCTGGATCGACCACGAATTGATCGACCACGACCAGAAAAGTAAGTATAGGTACCATTTGTTTGCTTAATTATGAAAACTAAATATCCAGAGCATCTGGTAGAATTAAAGAAACTTAAGAATAAAATAGGATCTGCTTTTAAACTGGCGCGAGTCAGATCCTATACACAAACGTTCATTAACCTCCCTGCCTTTCCTCTTCATTCTCTGTCTCTCTCTCTACCATGTGAATGATTCCAATGTATGGAAAACATTTAAGGGTTTAACATCAACGTCAAAAAAGCTAAAAAATGAAATTTTTGAACTCATGTTACAAGCTGCGCCATGTGCCGGAACATAACTTGTGAACAAATTTAAATGGCACTTTCTAAACACTGATTGCACCATTAGGTCAGCGGTTGGTGGTCCTCGCTGTCGGTCGCAGCTCACGTGACAAAAAGACAAATTCACTTTTCTCTTAACACAGAAGCACAAATGTATAACTTGCCTCAAAAAACCTGACAAAAAAACAACAGTTGTGCATGTGGGGATGATCAGCTGAAAGCAGATCCCATGAAGGCAGTCGCACATTTTATTTGCAAGCCTCTCCTTGTCTCATATCTGCTACTGATATTTCTTCTGACCAAATAAAAATTGCAAATATTCGGTTATCTACCAGAACGGTGATCCTAATGACCAACAATCACAGAGTCAATTCTGTTTTGCCAGTTTGTTCTCAAATTGTATAAAACAGGTAATATCTTAATCCCCTCTAATTTGAGAGCAGCATTCCGGGCAAGTTGGTAATCCATGACCCAAGACTCAATCCATGAATCCATGGCTCAAAACGCAAACAACACTGTCATAGAATAACAATAATGTTTTCAAAATGAAAGAAAAAGTGCTCTGAACAGACCTTATTACCAATGAATAATGAAATTATTTTTGACTTTCAGCAAAGCTACTTGCTATCGAATTATTCTAGGATTTTAGGAAAGCGTTCGACTCCAATATATATGGTAATAACAGGTACCTATCAAGGCGCTTATACAGCACACGAAGATTAATCACGTTCTGTCGAAGGTAAATCTCTTAAAAATATGGTGCCCCACAAGTTGTTTATTGGGCTCTTTCGCATGCGCTTATTGTAAGGAGCATGCGTTCATGGCACCAGGAAAACATTTTAGGTCCAGCAAAGCATGAAACAGTGCACTGAATACTCTTAGAATGGGCAATTAAACTCTGCGCACTCAGATACGCCATTTCTACAAAAATTCACGTTTTTCGCTGCCGAATGACGCTTTGTCGAAAGATTATTCGCAGGAATAATTTATGAGGCCACTTTCCTCACATTTTAGGTGCTTACTTAGTCACATATTTTGAGTGTCGCAATGTTCTTAGACATAAAGGGAGTCTACGAGAATGTTCTTCATGACGCCATACTTGAAGCACTGGAATCGGTGGGCCTAGACGGTCCATTATATCGTTGGACTCGCAGTTATTTACATAGGCGGTCCCTCTTTCTGAACACTGAAGCTGGCCCAACCTCGCAATACTATACGCACCATGGAGTTCCACAAGGCGGTGTCTTGAGTCCCACACTTTTCAACCTTGTACTCATTGGTCTCGTGGAACGACTTCCGAACACAGTTAAAATATCAATGTATGCCGATGACATCTGCGTCTGGGCATCTGGTGTGACACGGCCGCAAGTACGCGCCAGGCTTCAAAAAGCTGCCACGTCAACATCGGCGTACTTAAATGAACAAGGCCTCAAGATCTCGCCAGAAAAATGCGCATTGGTCGCGTTTAGCCGAAAGTCAATCATACGATGTCTCTATCGATGGTCAAAGCATACCTTATGTCAGGACGCACCGATTCTTAGGCGTAATCATTGATCGTGACCTCTGCTTGAGTCCTCATGGCCTACCTAAAGAAGCGCCTGACGGATATTTCTAACTTGTTTAAGTTTCTTGGAGGAAAAGTCTGGGGTACTTCAGTACATGCAATGATGCAACTGTAAAGGACGCCCTTTCTTGGGTATTTGCGATACAGCTTGCCTGTGCTGACCAACACCTGCAGAAATAATATCCGTACACTCGAAGGCGTCCAGGCCCAGCCACTTAGAGTGTGTCTTGGATTGCCGCGGTGTTCGTCAACGGCTGAAACCATTGCCATTGCACACGATTTCCCAGCCAAGACCCATATAGTCATGGGAGCGCTCAGAGCACACGTAAGACACCTTGCTCGAGCCCCTGCCCATCATCTAGCCTCACTGCCAGAGGATCGACCACCTGCTTCCTTTTGTGAAACAGTCCTGCCTTATCGTGCTTACCTTCCATCAGGTTATACAGCTCCAGCGAAAGTTCCGTTTCCACCATGGGGCTTGGCTCAAGCAAATGTTCGATAATGGTACCAGGATTACGAACAAAAGCCCAACTCTCGTCTCCAGCACTCAAGCAGCTTTCACTGCTCTTGCTGTACGAGACGTACAACGAACATCATCATCTTTATACTGACGCTTCAACCACGGTGAATGGGTCTGCAGGATCGGTGATCTTTCCTGCAAAACCTTCCACCATAAAAATTCGACTGTCTCAGCAGACTACACCGACTGCCGCGGAGCTTGCTGCTATTCGTTGTGCACTTCGTGTAATTTCTGAAGAACTACCCAAGAAATGGAGCGTGTTCACTGACTCCAAGGCTGCTCTTCATTGTTTGGTTTCTGCCTTACGCCGAGGACCCCACGAACAACTAGTTATAGAAATCAGACTGCTGCTTCACCACCTCGTCGAGCAAGGACACATCACGTTGCAGTGGATTCCAAGCCACCGTGGCATAATGGGCAATGAACATGCCGACGCAGCAGCACGATCTGCACACGAGGATGGCTTGCAAGACTCCATTCCATTCTCAAGAACAGACGCTGCAACGAAAATTCGTGTGCTTGCAAATGAAGCCATCAAAACTTTATGGAACACACCCAGCTTAAAACATACACGTCTACACCGACTGGACCCATCCCTTCGACTTCGACCCCCACCTGGACTCTCTCGACTCGAAACAGCAGTACTTTGCCGACTGTGGCTTGGTGTCGCCTACACAAGATCCTTCGCCTTCCGAGTCGGTATGGACGACAGCGCGGCTTGCAGACACTGCGGTGGCGAAGAGACTATCGAACACGTGCTTTGCCACTGTCCTCGATACAGCGCGCACCGGCTGTCACTAGCGACCGCGTTGGCACGCCTTGACGACAGGCCACTTTGAGAACAGTCAGTTTTGGAATGCCGACGTGAACTGTCGTCGCAGCAAAAGTCGGTCAAGGCTCTGTTGACTTTTCTACGTGACAGTGGCCTATTAGAAAGACTGTAATGACCCCGTTTCGTCCCTTTTCATATTTTTTTCGCTTTTATTTTTGTCACGCTCTTCTTTCCGTCTTTACTTCCCCTTTCCCTTCCCCTAGTGCAGGGTAGCAAACCGGACGTTTTAAGTCTGGTTAACCTCCCTGCCTTCCTCTCATTTGCATCTCTCTCTCTCTCTCTCTTGAGTGTTTTGCGTATTTGGGTGATATTAAGACGTGGCAAATAAAAGAAATACCGGTTGACCAAGGAGTAAGATCAAGAATTGCACAGTCACTTCCCCATCACATAGAAATATTTTACTATCGGCTTTGACTGAACATAGCGTTTCCGAACAGCGCGGGGCCACCTAGGGCTTACCGTATACGTGCATGGGTCCACGTGGTGTTTACATGCGCGAATGGTGTGAAGCTGAAGTATGGTCTCTTCTTGCGTTTAAAAGTGGATAGAGAATCTGTGTGAGAGAGAGAGGAAGAAAAGAAATGCGCGATGATTAAACAGAAACAGTCCGGTTTGCTATGCCAGGCGGGGAAAAATAGATTCAAAGAGATAAGAAGGGAGAAAAAACTGCAGTTTCGCCCGAAAGGTGAAGCATTAATTGCAATAGCCGGTTATTAGACGTCTATAGAAAGTAAGGTTATTAGATATTTGAGGTGCATAAACTGCGGTAAACATTCGCTTACTGGCTAAATTAACAAACGCGCAGTCACGTCGGCTCAGGGAAACGCGAAAACATCTCAAATGTTTACGGCCGACATTCACTGTCAGAACGCTGGCGTGATGAAGAGCGGCAGCAGCGGCGAGTGAATTCCGCGCAGTGCTGCCTCTCGCTTCAGCACGAACTTGGCGCGCGGGAACACAGCCCACACAACGCGGGCCATGTAACCTTCGAACCCATCGAAGATTGCCTCCAGGATAGGGCACGGGTGGATGGGCTCAGCCGAGCAGAATAGGAAATGGGCACTTACCTCCCCACTTCCACCGCGCACTAGCGCGCACACATCTACCCGCTCCACCTGACCCCCCCCCCCCCAACTTCCTTCTTGCGCGCACCCTATCCCCCTTCCTCCCACCCTACGAGCAGCCCCCTTTACACGTGGCCACATCAGGCCACCATCCTTGTCGGCTCGCCCTCGGAAGCTTTTCCTTGCACCTACAGTATATGGCACGCGGTAGTAGTGTTATCCTACTTGGAGTTTATTCGGGTCCGCACCTTGACGCTGACGATGACGGCGGAAGTTCGCCTGCACTGTGCCTATAATCGCTGACGCAATAAAATGATTATCCAAACGGAAATGGGCGCACGAAATTGAGCTGGCACACATCACTATGAAAGCCAATCTCGCAGGAACGTAGACCGCAGGAAGTTTTTAGCGCTCGGGCTGGCTTTATCAAACTTGTGGGATAAGAGATGGCTCAGAAATCTATACAACTGAAGACAGTATTCTATTGTGGCCAAGAAATATACTCGTAAAACAAGATAGAAGTTTCTAAAGTCCTGAAACAACCCTGTTCATTCCAGCTGTTCGCATCACTTGCCCACTACTTCCATTCTGACTTTTTACCTTTCTTGCCATAGAGCTTTATCCATCAGTGCGAAGACACAAAACAAAAACTTCGTCTGCCAGTTTCGCTTATGTGTGCTTACCTAATGGGTGTCCGACACTAGCTCTTCGAATGCGGGTAGCAAATGCTTCTCTCCGTCAAAGTAAATGTTATCGAGGAAGGGTTGGCGAATAACACTGCAGTACAAGTTCTCCTTTCATTATCAGTGGTAAAGTATACCTCGTCTGCTGCCCGTCTAGCGTTCCTTTGATGGCGATGTTCGTTGCCGTGGTGCCAGTGTCCATCAGAGGCGACCGCCGCACTTTGTTCCCCCGTCGTTTGGAGCCCGGAGATGGAGAGAGGATAAGGAGCAGTAACATTACAGAGCGCTGCGTGTACATTCTGTAGTGTCCCATGCTGTAAATATTACTAGGACCGAGTTTGGCGGACAGATGGACAGTCATGGGAAGCGGAAAAAGAAATGTGCGAGGTTGATTGATACCGTTGTTCTACTAATGCGACCTTAAACGAGCCCTGCAGAACACCCACACGATCGACACATAGAACAAGGATATGTGAAGAAATATATCAGCTAAAAAAGTAAACAAAATGCGGCATCTCGTCTGCACTACTTTTTTTCGGCGTAATCGGTTCTTCTGCAGGCATAACAAATAAAGGTCAGGTCACTTTAGTGCGCGCATATGAGACTGAGCTTAAGCCTAGCGCGATTCAAGATTACTGTTGCGTTTGCTCGGCGCGTAATGATAACGAGTAGTTCGGGATTCTTCCAGTGAAAACCTTATTGTGAACAGGCGATGAAGTGACTTTAAATGCAAAAAGCGTTCACCGTGAGAAGTACACTGTTAAGGATAGAAGATGAATTCCTGAAGGAGTTAGCAAAGCAGAAATCCTGAGTAGTAGGGGTAAACTACTTGGTGTCAAGACAAAGGTAATGAGAGCACTTAAGTTACTCTTTGGTGAGCAGCGTCACGGGAAAATAGGAAATTCGAACCTGAGAAGTTCTCAGAGCATGGCGTTCAAAAGAGCCTGCCTGCGTTAACGCAAGTGTACTTGAACAAGTCGCTAGAATTTGTGCCAGTCATGGTATGAGAAAGATCACTAAGAAAGAATATTATGTTAGCTCTTACCATAGGCAGAAAACAAACACTTAAGCAACCCAGAGCATAGGAGAAATTAAATATCATGTTTAACTATTGTTCGCATATTGATGCTAACGCTGACTTCTCTGGCATTAAAAATATTGCTTCATATTGTTTCCTTTTCACTTCATCCTTGTCTTCTATTGCCACACTTGCTGTTAGCTACCGAACAAGGGTAACCGAGAACCGCTTACCAAAATTTAATTCGCTGCACCGCGGCAATGGCAAAATTTATTACGATGCTGCGAAACATGTTAGAGCTTTTGGACTCATGTTCTACTGCGGTGGTGTAAATTCCGTTATAGCCGTCATATGCTCTGACAGGAAGTCGGCGGGAAAACTATCTAAGAAACAAACCTGCGCAAAAACTCACAAAACCATCAGTTCCAAGTCTGTGCGAGAGTAGCAAAGTTTGACAAACGGCTCAGTCAGAACATAGGACGACCACTAAGATCTTAACATCATTGCCCGCATTGGTAAAAGTTACTTCACTCAGGCACCTTTTCATATTGTCTATCGTATGGGGGCCCGCAAGTGATAGACATTAAAGTGGCGAGGAGACCACCGCTGCAATGGCTCATTATAGACACTGCGCTTACGTTAGAAAAGTTCTCTGAGTATTAGGCCCAGAATTGCACCGACTGGCTGAGTCCACTTGTACAAGACCTTTTCTTTTGGGATTAGAAGTTTAGAATCTCACTGATTGGCTGCGTTGACTAAATTACGACCAAAGAGCATTGTCAGAACGATAATAACCATTCGGCAAAGTAGTGCCATAACCTAAAATTCAAACCACCTTATTACCTGCACATAAGTTAGCGTGTTTGAATCTGACTTCAATTCCGCGTTTCCTATGCGTGTACTGAAGCGAGAAATGATAAATGTTGCAAACTTTTTAATTAAGTAAGCGAGTACTAATTCGTCGAGCCCGCGAAGTCCTTTTATTGTAACCCACGCTAACAGGAGACACGTACCAAAATACGGAAGAGAAGAAGAGAAAAACGATTTTGTAGATGTCTCAGAACTTTAGTGGGGAAACTGCGCATCGTCTTGTAATTAATGTGGCTAATGAGAGATAATGTTCCAAAGCAGACTAGAGAAAACTACGCGAGGGAAGGAACTGTGCAAAGTAACAGCATAAACAACGTTTTGCAAATTTCAACTAAATCAGGGAGCTCTGATCGCAAACCTAAAATCTCGCTAGAAAATACGTTTTCATCCTCTATATGCTTTATTGTAAAGGCGTTAAATCATAGCTACATAAGGCAAAGAGCCGCACGCTATTGTTTTGAAGGAAACCGCCACTAACTGTGCGATAGCCGCAGTGAATACACATTATTGAAACATAATAAATATTGTAGCAATAAATCGCACCGAAAGATTTGTCTAAAAACATTCTCTTTAACTTTGTTTCTGCCTTGACAATACAAAGCCCAAGGTTGCTTTCAAGATGTATTCCACGCACGCCGTAGTAAAAACAAAACCTAATAAAACAAAAAAGCCAGGACAACTGTAAGTCATTCCTGCGCAAAAAACAACAAGAAAGCAGTTAACTACGAACGCCGCGTACTCTGCACCGCTATCATGGATGCGTGGTGCGGTTCACGTGACGTCGCTCGTAAAAAGGGGCGAAAGTTGGCGAACGTTATGCCTATGATCCCATAAGGAGCCTGGTTCATATTTTTACAGCCACCTCGTCTTACTCAACGCATATACACCGTGAGGCTCCTACGAGTACCTGCCGGATTGTTCTCCTCTGCTCAATAATACAGCGGAGACAGCTTACACCGCTCTTGGAGAGGGTGTGGCATATGGTTCACTTCTGATAACGGGGCTGACGAACTCAGTGGTCATCAAATATGAAAACGTTAGAAGCCTTTGAGAGCACTCGGGGTGAGTGACCTTTCTATTTTCCTGATAGCTCATAGGGCTACCGGCAGCATAGAGAGAAAGACTGCAGTAACGTGTACGGAACATTGATGATATCATTTTGCAGAGTGGGGTGCAACGTTGACGTGCGTTCCTCCGTCGCTGACTACAATTGCAACATTTCTGTGCTATAGTAATGATGAAAGCATGGGATCGTTTCCAGCATAAAATTAAAGGTTAACGCACACTGGTTATAAGAGGCAGCGAGAACACACCCCCGAGGGCGTAAGCATGCAAGGTTTTGCCGTCAAAAAGGTGTGTCCAGCAGATACCTTTTTTTACTGCATCTATTCCAGAATTTTAGAAGGCTCTTGGATATGTTTCCGGCTCCTTAATGAACAAAGCGGTCAATGCCATATATGGCGCGAAAAGACGCTGAGCATTAGCATTGTTTGTTCTCCTATTAATGCAGCCTAGAAAACATCATTAGGCTCCGTTAGCGCGAAGTGTAATCAATCTCCCGCTTTATTAACTACTAATAAACTGCGTTCAAGTAATTAAAAATTATTGTGGCTTTACGAAAATGAAACAAATTCTTTGTTAGTGCCATGTTTGTTTTTGCCCCCAAGGAGCGAATTCGCTGACTTTTCTTTCCTAAGCGCTCTTTTCCATTCAGCGGCCGCCTCGGCCAATATGAAGTCAACACCGTGACCAGCTAGAATTTGCTTTTACAAACGATTCTAGTTTAAGAGGTTCGTGTGAATATTGATCCAGTAATTTTACCTCCACTAAACTGCTGAAATATATTACACATTAGATAAATAATTATCTTATGAGTAGGGTGTCAAACAGGATGGTACCAGGAGAGTCAATAACTATTAAAACATTTTAATTCTTATGCGATAAATTCTATTTAGTCCCTTTGAAAAAGCACAACAATTAACAACATATATATTTCAGGTAACAAAGATTCAGCCATCTGAATAGAGCTTGCTTCCTGGTCAAAGAAGATATCTTTTAAGCGTTACCTCTTCATCGATATTCGGCGAGTTCAAGCAATGTTTCGTGTCGTCTTTCGCGTTTAGCTTGCTACTGTCAAAGCTTTTCAGAACAATTATATTGTTTGAAGGAAGATAACATACGCAGGAAGTAGGTTGTAGTGTTAATATAATACGAGTACTTATTACAACTGCAAGTACACTGTAGCACTTGTTAAATACCACATGAAGTGCAATGGCAGAGAGAGAGAGAGAGAGAGAGAGAGAGAGAGAGAGAAAACTTTATTCAAAGTCTTTACTGGGGTCAAGGGAGGCCGGGGGCCGGGAGGGTAACCCCACTGGAACCTCCCTTCCTTAGGCGGCGGCCAGACCTTGAGTTTTGGCGGCAGCGTCGGCCAGGCGGACAACTCAGATTTGATTTTTTCGGGCATTCAGTGAGCTGCATGGCATCCCACTGCTCGGGCGTGGGGATTCTGAATGTAGGATTGGTGCTGTGTTTGATGGTGTGTCGTGCTGTGGGGCATGCCCAGGTAATGTGGTCGAGATCGGCGCGTGGCATGTTTTGCGGGCTCGGCGTGAAGGCATCGGGGTAGATGGGATGATACAGGGACGGTATAGAAAAGGTGGGCGTCTGTAAGAGCCGCCATGTTGTCGATTGATGCTTGTTGCGAGACTTGTGATGGGGGATGTTCGAGGCGGGCTTTGCGGTAGTGAGCGAGGATCTCGCCATTAGAGATCACACATTCGTGCGCGTGGCAGCGCCAGGAGGCTACGGCCTCGGGATCAGGGGCTCGCGGTGAGGCCACCCGGAAAACTCCTGGCCCGAAAAGGAGTGAGGTGCCCGGTGGACGCTTTTTTCATTTCATTTCATTTTATTTTCTTAAAGGCTCCATTAAAGGGGTATTACATAAGGGGTGGGTATATACATGAAAAATTGAAGGCCTTATATTCATTACAGGGTAAGGTAATTTGTTATGGCTTGTTTTGACAGGTTATGATAGGTTATGACACGTTATGACTGATTTTGTTACCAAGGCCGTTCCAGTCTGTTGCTGCAAAAATAATAACGAAGACGAAAAAGTGACAGTGCGCGTACGCCGGCGCGCGACTTGTTGCGGGTGGCCGGTGCGACTGGAGATGCGTGCCGGGTGGAGAATGTATGATGCCTTGCCAAGTGAGCTGTAAAAGAACTTGTGAAAAAGACTAAGACTAGCAATGCGGCGGCGAGATTCAAGCCATGATAAGCCGGATTCTGGTTTTAGTGCCGATATACTGACGTCGTAGGAGTACTTAGAATGACTAAATCTTGCAGCTCGATTTTGAAGCGATTCCATTTGATTGACGAGGTATGCTTGATGGGGGATCCAAATGGGGGACGCATATTCTAATTTCGCCCTGACGAGAGACTGATAGGCTAGTAATTTTACATTGTTTGGGGCGTGGTGCAAAATGCGTTTTAAAAGCCCGAGTGTTTTGTTAGCAGATGAAATGATGTTCATAATGTGCGTTTCCCAGGTTAAATCACAAGAAAGGGCTACTCCGAGATATTTGTAGGAAGAAACTGATTCAAGGTTGACGCCACTAATTTGGTACGAGGAAACAAGTGGATTTTTGCAGCGGTGGAAGGAGACAGTCTTACATTTGTTGATGTTTAGTTACATTAGCCAAAGGCTACACTATTCCTGTACTCTTATCAAGGGACGTGTTATCAGAAACGCTGTTAATTTTACAATAAATTACACAATCGTTTGCAAACATACGAATGTTAGAAGATACATGCATTGGTCATTAATGTAAATTAGAAATAGTAGTGGACCAAGGACGGACCTTTGGGGTACGCTTGAAGTTACAGGTGTAGATTTAGATGCTTGATTGCTGACAAAGACTGATTGTGAACGGTTACTTAATTATTTAATCCATGCTAAGATATCGGTATTAAGATGTAACGCGGCAAGTTTTAGTAGTGGATGGTCACGAGGAACTTTGTCAAAAGCTTTGGCGAAATCTAGGAAGATGTCGTCAGTCTGGAAGTTAGAGTGAAGGTTTACATGCAGGTAGTGCGAACATAGCTGGCTGCGTTTCGCAGGAAAAACCTTTCCTGAAGCCATGCTGCGCAGGATGAAAAAAAATGGTTGGCATCAAGAAAGTCCATGATATGTGTGTAGATGATATGTTCAACAATTTTGCAGGGTACACTGGTTAATGAGACGGGGCGATAATTTAATGGGGAGTGTTTGTTGCTCGATTTGTGAACTGGAACGGCCTTTCCGTGTTTCCAATCTTGAGGCACCACGACTGTTCAAACTGACTGTGAAAATAGAAGACAGAGATATTCTGCACAAATGTGTGCAGTATGTTTTAGAAGTTTAGACGTAGTGATCGTCCACACCAGGTGCCGATGAAAGCTTGGTATAGTCTATGAGGGATGAAATGCCGGATGAAAAAAGTTGTAATTGGTGGCATGGTAAATTGAAAGTTCGCATGGGGAATAGAAAATGACAGTTCAGTTTCTTGAGCAAAAACTGATGCAAAGCTCGTGTTGAACAAGTGATCACATTCAGCGTCGGTTAGGGTGTTATTCGATTCATTCGATAGGGTAATATTTCGGGTGTCCTTTGGGCTTAAGACTTGCCGGAATTTTTTTGGTCATTCGTAAGCATGTCCGGCACATTATAATAATATAATGAGCGTTTGACATGATTTATGGCTTTGAGATAGGCGGTTTCAGCGGCTTTGTATTTATTTCAGCCATCAGGGGTGTTACGGGATTTAGATGCGCGGAAGAAACGTTTTATCTTGTTTTCTAATCACTTCAGTGCTTTATTGAACCAGGGTTGTGCTGAATTGGAATGAATGTTAATTTGGGGAATGTATTTTCCAATTAGATTGTTTAGTTTCTCTTTGAAAATGAGCCAATTTTCATCCATGGTATGACAAGGAAAGACACTTGCAAGACTGGGGTAGAATCGCGCTAGTTCATGATTTATTGCTTGATAATTGCGCTTTTCATACAACCGAAAAGTCTTTTGAACAGTCGGGGTCAAAACGGGTTTAATTACGAAGTCACGCGCCGTGGTTGCTCAGTGGCTATGGTGATGGGCTGCTGAGCACGAAGTCGTGGGATCGAATCCCGGCCACGGTGGCCGCATTTAGATGGGGGCTAAATGCGAAAAACACCCGTGTACTTAGATTTAGGTGCACGTTAAAGAACCCCAGATGGCCAAAATCTCCGGCGTCCTCCCCTACGGCGTGCCTCAGAATCAGAAAGTGGTTTTGGCACGTAAAACCCAATAATTTATTGTTTTAATCACGAAGTTGACAGGAATGACTTTATGGTCATTGATTTCGGGAAGATACGCGACGGATGACACACCCTCGGGATTACTTGTTAAGACAAGGTCTAGAATATTTTGGCAGTTATCGTTGAAACGAGTTGGTTCTGTGAACACTTGGGATAAATTAAAGTTCAGGCATACCAGAAGGAACTCGTTTGATTCCCTTGATGTAGCCGTTGGTGCAGGCCGGCTTGACCAATTGACATTAGGAGAATTAATGTCTCCAAATAGAATTACAAGCATGTTGAGGTGTCTGGTCGTTATTTCACTTAGGATATCATTCAGCTTCAAAGAGAAGTCTGGAGTACTATGAGGGAACCTATAGCAAACGCCAAGTAAAATTGAATGGGCGGCGGCATGGCATTCAATTTCAAGATCGGCATTATGGTAATAGATGTACATGATATATTATGGTTTATGGCGACAAGTACCCCTCCCCCCTCGTACCCCTGCGATCATTTCAGAACAGTTGAAAATTTGGTAGGTCAGCGAGCACCTCGCTGTCCGTTACGCCTCCTGTAAGCCATGTTTCCGTTATTAGAAGGTTACTGCAAGATGACGAAACCAGATTAGAAATAATGCCACGTTTTGGGATAAAGCTCCTTATGTTAGTGAAAATAGCGGAAAGGAACAAATTTGATCGCGGTGCGGGCCGAGGGCGGGAAGGCACATGCTGATGATGGGCAATTGCTACGATAGTTCATTAACAGATTCTGTGGAATGGTCACACACGTATCGTTTGGTACCAATATGTAATGTTTTGAAGTGCAGAGAATAGGACACGACTTTCGATTTGGCGAAAGCGATCAGGTTTTTACGAGCAATTCTGATGGGCTGAAGGAAATCTTCTCCGACACTGAAATTTCTTCCCTTAAATTTGGGTCCAATTGAAAGTAGGCACTCTTTAGTTTTGAATTGATTAAGTTTTACGATAAGTGGCCGAGCACGGCCTTTTGTATGGCGTCCAAGGCGATGCGCACGGTCAATATGGTTGGGATCAGTGACGAATTTCAAGTGTTCATTACAGTGGCGGATGATGGTTTTTTCAGATTCTGCAAATGTTTCCTTCGGGTTAGGATCGGAGTTGTTATAAAATATCAGATTATTGCGACGGGACCTGTTCTCGTTATCATACATCTGTGTAGCAAGCCGTGCGATCTGGCTTGCCATTTGAGTGGTATCTATTCTTATGGTATCTAGGTCAGTTCATAGGGTTGAAATGGCTTTGTAATGTCTTTCTAAATCGGTCATGCGTTTACTTAGGTCACATAGAGATTTGTCTGTTGCAAGAAGCTTCAATCAATCAATCAATCAATCAATCAATCAATCAATCAATCAATCAATCAATCAATCAATCAATCAATCAATCAATCAAGTTTTATTTTCGTCGCAGACAGTACATTGTTACTGCGAAAATAGGGGGCCAGAGAAAAAAGCTAGAACTAAGCTCTAGCTACCCGTACAGCAGCAGTGACACGACGATTTGGTATAAGGATTCACTTATGTAACCATCAGCAAATAAAGAAACGATAAGACACTTCCATCACAAATGGCAATTACAAGAACAATTACACAGCATACATATTTCAATGAAGAATTAGTAGCATAAGCAGTTTTAATGCAGTTAAACAAACAGTTCAAGAGAGAGAGAGAGAATGAAGAGGAAAGGCAGGGAGGTTAACCAGATATGAGCCGGTGCGCCTGCCCGCAGTACAGTCCACAGAGGGCATGCCTTCGCCACGAACTTGACCAACTGGACGACCAACCGCTATCCGAAAAAAGGACCTACCGTCACAGAAGAAGGCCATGCAAGCGCTTTTGCGCTTTTTGCGACCTACCGGCCTGTGTCAACGACTTTAACTGGAACGCTTTTGTGTGTGTGTCTCCATGTGTGCGCGTTCCTTTTTCTTTCCTTTTTTTAGGGTTTTCCTCTCTGTCATCTTTCTATCCCCTCTCCCCCATCCCCAGTGTAGGGTAGCAAACAGGTCAAATAAGGTTTTGTTAGTAAGGGCCAGAATGTCCACACTTTTCCGGTTTAGCTCATTTAGTGTAGTTGCTGGAGTGTAGTCAACTTTTTCTTTCCCATAATGGGTGCGCGAGAAAGGAAGGTCGTATGACGGTTGATATCGGAAAGGGTAGGAAATTGTACTTTTCCTGAGATTTGATAATTCTTCGAATAATTCCGCCCTACGTAATGTGGAGTTTTTATAGGTTCTTAATAATTTGTATTTGTACATATTGTGGATTTTTAGAATTATATGTGTGTGAAAAAGTGGTTCTGTGTGTTCTACGAACGAGGAATTTTCTCTTGATCCATGTGCTTTTTTCTGAATAAGAAAGAGTTTCTGCAAGTTTGATGCTGTCGTGTTTCCCCATATTAGCATGCCGTAAAGTAAGTGAGAGTTAAAGAGTGAAAAATATAACATCTTTTTAATGCTGACTGGAAAAGTGTGACGGCACTGGCTTAATACACCGGCGGCTCTACTTAATTTTGGTAATAAAGTTTTCACATGTTCATTCCAAGTCATGTTTTCTGCGAAAATGAAACCTAGAATTTTAACAAGCTTTTCTATTTTAATTTTGAATGGCCCGAGAGCAATATGGTCGTCTATATTTTCTTAGGTACCTGGGTTGCGAAACAACACACACTTAGTTTTTGACTCATTAAGAATGAGCCTATTGTTCTGGCATCATATCTGCAAGTTGTGACAGAACGCACTTCCCTTTTTTCTTACAATATCAATGTTTTTTCCCTTAACGAATGCCAAGCAATCAACGGCATAAATGACATATCCACAATCCTCATATATCTTTACAATATCATTAATATAGAAAAGAAAGAGAATTGGTACCAGTATGCTAGACTCTGGAACTCCAAATTCAATAGACCGTAGGCGAGATTTATGCTTATTTAGTTGACGTATTGATGGCGCGCACTCAAGTAAGATTTAATAAGTTGTAGTGTTGTGCCACGAAACCCATAATGCTCTAACTTATCCAACAATATTGGATGGTTGACTCGATCGAAGGCTTTGCTAAAGTCTAAGAGTATAGCCAATGTCATTAACTTATTCTCAAAATTGTTTAATATTTCTTCCTTCTGAGCTAGAAGTGCTGTCTTAGTGCAGCGACCCTTTCTGAAACCAAATTGGTAGTCCGTTAAGAGGTGATATTTTCTAGTAAATATTTCTCAATACGAGACTTAATCACTTTCTCGAGTCCCCTAGAGAATACAGGCCAGAATGACAATGGGCGGTAATTACCTAAACAGTTTTTGTCACCATTCGTTTAGATTATTGAAACTCTTGCTACCTGCATGTTGTTTGGAAAAATTGGAAATAAGTTTTGACTGTCCAGAAGCTAGCTTTCCCAATTCGGACATTACGTCCTCGCTATAGGGAGGGCCAGGGTTAGTTTCTATATCACCCGACAAAAGCAACAAAGATCTTTGTTGGGAATGTGGTCATGTCATGCGGTCGACCGCATGACATGACCACATTCGATAGCAGTTATAGCGCAGCACCATGGACTCGGTTGCTGTATTAGAAAGTATTGCTGGATTTCTTCTGGAAAGAATTATACGTTCTGCTGTCCTGCATGGCGAACTGCAACGGATTAGTGGTCTGCGATGAAGCACAGCCACCGAGCCCACAGAGGGCGGGTCATGATAGGGGCGGCTTTATAGTTGACGCGGGGGACGATGTTGCTGACGATGGTGCTTTCCATGGTGAATAAGGATCCAAAGAAGGTAGCCGTGGCACTGTTGGACATGATGAATCGGTCGTTGCGGAAGCAGGCAAGGGGCACGTGCCGGGCGTGCTGGGCCGGATTTCTGGGATGGCTGTGGCTTGGGGGAAGGCCAGAATTGCGGACAAAAGAAATCCGGTGATGAAACCGTGCACCTGCATGGCGAAATGCAAATGGTTAGTGGTCTGCGCGGAAGCACAGCCACCGAGCCTACGTTACGCTTGCTCGTTTCTGGTACGACCTGCGTGGCTCGGGGCCCAAATCAGGTGGACGCTGCGGCGACGGGAGGGGTGTGTGCCTGTGAGAACGCGGTGCGTGCGGGACGGCATGAGTAGTCGATGCATAGCGAGAGCTATAGAAGCATCTTCGCCTTCTTCAGGATGAAGGCTCTGTGTGGAGCTGGTTATTGTGATATCCGTGCTATATTAATATACCAAAACAATCAGTAGAGGCTACAGTAACAGGAAGCACCGATGGCCCTGTATGCATTCAGTTACAAATCACCTTTGATGTTTGCGTTATGTAGTTTGAATAGCGTGTGATATGCTTTTTTTGCACGCGACCGGGGACGATTATAATCTGGGTTGACATACCAAATGCTGATAACAATTTAGAAAGTTTTGTTGGTGTTGTAAGTAGCACTATAAAATATTTCTTTCGGAAGGAAATAGAAGGCGCTTCGCAAGCAAGTCAACCAGTCCCTGTTCTTTCGAACAGCAGTCATCTGATTTTTGGCAGTATACCATAGAAATGTGAGAATACCGTCAAACGCTTCTGTTTTGTAGCAGTGCACCAAGGCAACACGTTGCGATGAGATTATAACTTTTCTCAAAAGTGGGTTAGAATGGGGCTTGCTTATCATTTATGAGGTATTTGGTGACGTTATCTTGTATCTTCCACTTTTTTTCTACCTGTTACAAGCTCATTTTAGGAAAAGGGAGTCATTAGCGCTCTATTGTATACAATATCATAAAAACATCGTGTTTAACCATTTGCAAGATCTTACGCGCTTTGAAGGCTTAAAAAAGCGGCTGATACTACGTTGAGGCATTAGGTTTTACGAAATATCTGTTAGTAATAAAAAAATTATTGTTTTCAAACGTTTATTCAGTTGGACTACAAATATTTTTCTCAAGCAGAAATTATTGTTTTCTCACTATTGCTTGACTGTACTTGTTCACTAAAAACAATGTAGTTCTTTAAATTCCTGACACAGAAAGGAAGACGCTAGGTGTTAATGAAGATGTAACTTTTTTTTATTCAAATATTTGCACAACGACTTGTGAAGGCAATGCAAGAGCGTTCTCCTTGTATTTGAGAATTAGGCTTTAGATAGCCTATCAGTCCCACGTTTTTCTTAAGAGATGTAGTTAATTTGAGAATGAATTGGAAATACATGTGTTATACAATTTTTCTTTCGTTTTTTTTTCTTTTGCAGCGTTAGTGTTCCTGAGCGGTGCGCTTGAACCTTTTCACATATTCCACCTGCTTGCCAAACTGAAGCAAGTGGTTACAGGGAAAAAATATTTCCCTTTTCATGCCTTATAAAAAAACGTCCACTTCTTCCAATCAATTTTGTCTCCATATATGTAGAAGAAACACCGTCACGTTCTATAGTATGCTGAATGTCAGTGCAGCAGGTTCCGCTAAAAGGCGCCATACTCTCCTTTAACTTTATGTCAATAAAAAATTGGTAATCTGCTGCTGCTGCTGCTGCAGTGCGTTCACATTCAACTCTGGCGCTAACACATGCGCATCAGTCTGCCGTCAAAATATTTACGAACACGTAAAAGGTTGCTTAGGCAAGCAATACCACAGGCTGGCATCATACAGTGATAACTTCACGCAGGGTATTTATGCTGTATGAGGCCACTAAATAGCCATCTTTTAGAGTCAATTTCAGGTTGCTTAAGATAAAAACATATTGAACAAAAAACTCTCAGTAAGTCACCAACCAGCCTTACTGTCCATCCTTACTCTACCGTTGCTAAAGGAAATAGGCAGTCATGACGGCAAGAGGCTGCGCCCACTAAGAACGTTAGGTGGTTTATTTCCAGCTTTCTTAAGGTAAGCGATACGAAAGAAGGGAAAGGGAGTGAGAGAAGGAAACACTAGGTATGACGTTTGCAGTGATACTGATAAACTGCAATCTGATACACTTACTAATTAGACCAGGATTTGTTCGGAACACTGCATCAAAATGTTTCCGTTTTTGTTCTTTGCTATTATTTTTGTTTTTGTTTTTTGGAGGAGGGATTATCTTTTCAATTCCTCATTATTTGCGTTTTCACGACCGATGGATACCCCTTCGGAAGTTGTATTTCCTCCGTGTGTCTTGTTTCTAGGTGTGTGCCCGGATGGCGTCAGTTTCCCATTCGTTCTGTTGCTGCGGTGTAAAGCCAATATTTGCTTTGTGCTCGTCTCATATTGGCATAAATAACAGGCTCTCTTTCACAAATATCCTGAAGGTCCATAGCATTGCGTGCGGTTTGCCCGAGAATTCAATGCAGTTCATAGCATATTCTGTACTATGAAACTAGGAGATTGCCAAAAGTTCTTGTTTGTATAAGAACTGTTCCTAGACAGCAGCAAGGAACAGAAAGGAAACGAGCAAAAGGAAGAAACGTCAACATGACAAGTAAATAAAGAAATGAAAATGTTTTGGTCGTTGAACAAACATCAGTTTCTTTCCCTCTCTAGTTCATGAAAATACGGCTGGCGAGTTTGTTCGGCCGTCATCAACCGTATGATTTTTTTCTTCTGCCACTGCTCTGCCAACTGACAAACCTTAGCTGACTGCGACTAAAGTGAAGCGACATTGTTTAACTTTAGTTGGCATTTTCGTTTACCCGTACACCCTAGTGCTATCAAAATACCGTAATACGTTCTTTAGCGTTCAAGAATTGCCTGAGTTCCTGAACTTACAAAAATAAAATGAAAAATAAAACACGATCATTGGATAAGTTACAGACTGACAATTGTTGGATTTACTTACAGTTTCGAGCCGTTATGAGCCGAGCTCTAACGAAGTGCTTGAGCACGCGTCGTTAGCTTTAGCTTTATTCCTTTCCCAGAGAAAGAAATGTCGTTACAAGTAAATGAGTCCCAGTTTCTTCGCTTGTCATTTACGAAGTGCAGCCATATAACTCAGAAGGGGCTTGCAGCGTATCAAATTTAAAATAAAAATTGTGATTTCACGCACAAAACTGCGCAGTTTGTTATGAGGACGCTGTAGGGGAAGGCTCCGAATCGATATTGATCACATGAGGTTCTTTACCAGGCGCCCAATGCAGGGCACACAAGTGTTTTCGCATTGTACTCCATAGAAATGTGCCTGCCACAGCAGGGAATTGAATCCGCAGCGTCGTGCTCAGAAGTGCAATGCCATAGTTAGTGAGCCATTAGGGCAGGTCTAGCGTATGGAGTATTGGAATCAAACCGCAATGAGAATTTGCAACACCACAATAACTCACACAGCTTCACTTAAAAAAATACTTTCTTTTCTGATATGACAAAATTGATATGTCTCCCTTGTTTCACTGGAATACAGCGTGCTCTATCTTTGCATCACATCTCATTCCTTCTCATTCAGTGCAAACGGTATTATTTAGGTAAATCTCCCTCCACATCTGCATACAGTCGTTGCCTAAGCCTTCTCCTTTCAGAATATTTTGTCAGTTGTTGCGGCGAATGTCATATAATCTGGTAATGTCTAAAAGAGCCATATATAATAGTATCCTTTCTTCACAAGATTGTTCAATACACTGAGTAGGAACTGCATAATTTATCATGCAGGCGCGTACCGATACTGAAGGCATCATTAGGTCAATTTCACGCACTTTTGTCAACCACCATCCACTTTCACCTTTGTTCATTGCTTGAACCAGTATTTCAGCCGCACATTTTTTCTTCTCTTATATTTCCCATTTTCTGTCGACTCCATCATGCGGCAACTGCGATTGTTTTGCCGGCCACTGCTCTCGGAATGCTTGCTGTCATTCGTCGATTGCTTCCCCTGTAACAGTGTTCCACCAGATTTTCGGTTTCCTTTCTTTCTTTCCAACAAACGGGTTGCTAGTCTTTGTTTATATTTTTCTTTATTACGCTTAGAAGCTTATTTTCAATTCAAATTCAATTATTCCGATGTTCGGAAAGGTTGTCGGCACAAAATAATTACTGAATAAAATAAAATCTGCATATATAATAGTGGCTGACGCTGACGACGTTGAGAACCAGGTGCCCCTGCTAGTACGTAGCAGTACAGTATTTAATTTATATCTCGGTCACTCTTCTCTTTACTGCTACTAGTACAATGACTCCCGCCCCTCGAAAAGATAGCTTTAGACCCTGGCTGTCGTGTGGATATGGAATAAAAATACTGTGAAGTTATTTGAGCATCCACTTGACGGCTTATTCTATAATGTCACCAAAAGAAGTGGCTTTAAACAGGCGTCGATAGTGCGTAGCCGATAGATCTCTGTAGCCTCTTTCAAACGTCGCAGGGGCAATGCTTTCGCCATTCTGCGTGGGGACAACGCACAACATGCAAACTTGCGTGTCTGCTTGACTGCAACATTCAAAAAAGGGGGGGGAGAGAGATGAAGAGGAAAGGCAGGCAGGTTAAGCAGATGTCAGTCTCCGGTTTGCTATACTACACTGGGGATGGGAGATAGGGGTTGAAAAGATTCAAAGAAAGGGATGCAGGTGGCTACAGCTTTGAAACAGAATAAATGAGGTTCAATCACACCATTCACGTAATTAAATCCTCATAATCTAATTCCACGTAGCGCTGAGAGAACAGAATTGACCAATATGCACTGCGTAAATATAAGCTATGGAGATCTCTAGTGAAAGCAGACGATATTCGAGATCAAGTACTGCGTTCATTAGCATGTTTTTTTTTTTGCTTACTGCGAAATCCTAAGCTGCGCTGGTCAATAAAAACGCATATATATTTTTTTACTTTCTGGTTCTAAGGCTCTTATCAATGATCAAAAAATAAAAAAGCTTTTTTCCTTCAGTTATCAAAATACTAAGTGAAAAATTATTGCATCCAAAACGGTACAAGCAGAATTACAGTTTAAATTTATTCACTAAAGCGCTCTGGATTATATATAACACTTTTAAGGCACACCTTGTCGTAGAGCATACCTCATTCATTGCGCTGCAAATCAGGACCACCATTTTGCAGCGATACCTTCTGCTTGATTATATGCCAGTCTTAGCGCCAAAAGGTATTAGCGCTGGAAAAAAGACATCGCTACAAAATAGCACCTCGACATTGTATACGAACGGTGTTTGTGGAATAGCTCTAACTAGGCTTGTAAAGCTTTAGGGGTAACATTGCTCTGTGGTGTATACGCCTTCAGAATAGGCTGACACAGAAGGACGCGAGCTAAGAAAAGTGGTTTCATTGTCAACTAGCCCGCATTCATACTTCTTATAAAGCCAGTGTGCTATAACGTATGCAAACACGAACGCTTTCTCTTTTACCACAGCCACACTTTGCATCATTTGCAAAGCTGAAACGAACTGCTAAAAAAATATAAACGTATAGCCTCGTCTTTCTCCTGAGAGTATTAAAAACAACAACAACAACAGAATGGGTGCATCCTGATTTGTAGACGCACCGCAATCAGACTCGCTTCGGTTAACCGAGTCACTTTGTCTTCTTTTGGCCCTGGAAGCTGGGAAGGTTATAATCAGATTTGTGCTGCACAGCGTTTTTTTTCGCTTTCATTGGGGCAGTCAAATGTGGCTTTACAATTCAATCACGTTGCTCCGCTAAAAAAAAAGAAAAGGAAAGTAAGATAGAGATACCCCATGAACAGTTCTTTCAGCCCATTAGCATTCCTTAGCTCGTATTATGTATTCAGTACGGAATCGATATCTTTCTTCTACGGAAGTTATCAAAATAAGGCTGTTCAGAAATCAAGCCGTTGAAATGAATTGCACAGTCTCATTTCTGTAGTCATGTAGGCCACAAGAGAAGGTAGAATGCAATAGCATTCATGAAGGCTCTAAACACACGTAGGTGCCTGGTTAATGCGACAAGGATGCGCCCTGCTTATTGTATTCTTGCCACTTACTGCTGGTGTCAATAACTTTAGGAAGGGGGGGGGGGGGGGAGACGTTATCGTGAGTCGCACGGCAGTAATGCAATCTACATACAAGGAGTGAAGCCCTGCACCGGAGTAAGCCTGCTGTTTGTTTTGCCCTCAGGAGGGTGCCTTCTGTCGGTAATTCCTGATTTTAGTTGTGCTTAGTCTAATAATTTTTGTGAAGTCATACATGTGCATCCATTGTGGAAGAACAAATCGCAGCATAGCTATAACAAAGACGATCGGCTGTCTTTATCAAGGCTCTCTGAACCGACACTAAAAAGAAACACTAGATCAGTTGGTACACATTAAGTAACATTTTAAAACATCGTTTTCGTTAATCTCGTGGTAATCGCTTTACAAGAGGAAGAAAAAATTGCAAGAAAATAAAGTCAAGATTTTTTTATATATCACATGAAAAGCAATGCGCTGTTACATTATTGTGACATCATGACCTACGAAGTTATTTATCGTGTTTGCGGTCGTTGTGTCACCGTAAACGTACCGTAAAGCTACCAAGTTTAGTATTTCACGCTTATAGAGCACAATGCAGTTCATTGCTACCAATAAATGTTTCACTAGCGCCATGCGAATCTCGTCAAAATTCATGACGTCATAGGGAGCTGGTTCGGGAACTTGGTGCTACCAGCTGCTACTATGCTTCCTCTTACGGTATGAGTGGCTTTTAGTGGTATTGCAGAAGGCTAATGGTACTCGTAGAGCTCAAATTATTTTTCGTGTTTAGCTTGCCTTTAAAAAATAAAGCTCACGCAATCGAAGCATCATCCAGGTGATACGAGCTATTTTAACCTTGTTCGGCGTTTTCCTTAGCAGCATCTACCGTCAGCTGAAGATAGCTTATCTGAAAAATATTGTTTACTGTAAAAAAAAACACATTTTTTTATATACATAGAACAGCTTCATAGCAGAGCAGCTTTCATGTCACATTCTCATTATTTTCACCAGCGTTCCCTACGCCCAGCTCTTATCTTGGTGCAATTGACAACGATTGGCAATTTTGACCATCCAGAACCTGGCTCTGTTTAAGCGTGCATCCATGTACAGTATATCTGCCCTATGTGCACTACGAATACTATTTATCATCATCATCAGATTATTTGATTTTTACTGCAGGAGAAGGGCCTCTTCCAGCGATTTCCTCTTTTGCGTCAGCCCACATCATCCCATGCACGAAAGTGCTCATGAATTTGAATATATATAAATCACACAAAATTCTGTTTCCGGGCTGGCGCGCAGAAGATTAGACATCTTTTTTTCAATATCACTCATTGTAGGCTGGTAAGACCATTTGTTTGTTACCTATATCGTTCTGCTATGTAATTCTCACACTGTTCCCTCTTGCCATCGAGCGGATAAGAAATTGTAAATACAGTGACTCACATCGACATCTCGCGTCGACATCCAGTACATTGTCCACACAGGCAAAATCTGCCATCTGCATGTCCCAAGTTTGAGTAAGCAAGCGGTGCACCTTTAATTTAAAAAAAAACTCGTGTTTAGTCTGCACCTACGCATAGCCCGTAGGTAGCAGAGGCTGATCTTCACGTGTGATATCATCACATGTATGTGCTGTGAATAGCGCCGTCAGGGTCTTGCGCATTACCTCTGATGCCACCGCAAGCATCTGCGAACCAGGTCGTACGTTAGTCAATGGGGAGACTTTTCTCAAATTTGCATTGATGGCGCTTTTCTTCTTGGCAGTGGCCACAGTACGCCATTTTGTGGCGGTCAAGGAGAGCGATAGAGCAAAACCGCAACTATTGATCCGCGTTATAACAACCTGTATATTACCTTAGCGACACAAATTTTTTGCTCGCGCATTTTGTGTCAAGTTCGAACGACATAAAAAAAGAGGGTTCTTTCTGCCGATACTACCTCTTTCAGCCTATGCTCAAAACCCTGATTGCCTTTCCAAAATTGCACTGGTGTTATCATCAATCCGTATACTGTGAAAGTTACGACCATGTGAGCTGTTGTGCTGAAACTGCAAAAGGGAACACAACAACTTCTCTGAGCATACGTGCCATGCAGTGCTTTGCATGTGGATTGTGCGGCTACAGTGGCTTCGTCCACTTCAGGCACGTAGCCAGGATTTTTTTTCGAGGGGGGGGGGGCAACACAAGGTAGCTTTTCTATGCAAAGGGGGGGGGTTGTATCTTTACTAGTACAAATGTGAATAATGCCCACCGTTTGCCAAAAAGATACATAAACTAGCAAAAGAGAAATGAAATAAGGTGTATCTCACAGGTGCGCCTGTGAGATACACCACTCCTTTACTTGGCAAACAAGGAAGCATATCACATGAACTCGCACAAAAAAGAAGCGCAGGAAGAACACTACCAAGAACAAGTAAACAAGCGGAAGTGTAAAATATAGATTTCTAGTTGCGTTTTTCTGAATTATCACTTGTCACTTAATTGTAGATAAATACATATTTACGGAACAGACAGTTCTTTTGGATCTCTCGTTTACTGCTTACCAAGTGCAAACACCGACTCGTATTGTTATTTGGCAAGTTGCGCAATGATGCGTGGCCGCCAGACCCGTACAACCACGCAGATCGCAGGACGCTGCGGTTCTAAACGTGCTGCGCTCACCACAGAATGTTACAAAAACACCCACATAAGCACAGCAGATAAGTGTCTTCGTCAGGCTGCTTGACTGATAACTGTAGATTCGTCATTCAAAAGGCGGAACCATTCTCCAGTTCCTGCGGCGTTTATCTACTTCCTTTTTAAATAAAAAGATGTTGATCCATAAGTATTTTCACAAACAGCAGATAAATTTGTTAATTTTCGTTTTTCCTTCCTGTTTGGCTGTTGCTTTGGCTCGCTCACTCAGTAAATCGCCTAATTTCTCAACTGCTTGCGACTCTTGTTTCCAGTTGCCAATTTCGCACGGAAGGTAATGTACAGTTATGAAGAAACCAGGCGAGGTAACGGGCGACATTAATATTTCTTGTGGGTTTGAAGGTTTTTGCTTGGTTTTAGAATGGACGCCATTTCACATGATTTTATTTTCCACCTTATCTAAACGTTATCGCGGGTATATTGCTCCGAGGATCTGCCAGTGTCACGGCGGTCCGTCACTAGGGGAAATAATGAAGTAAAAGGAAGACTGAAACGGGTCAACTGGCCTTTTTTCTGGCCGCAACTCGTTCCACGAGCGTATAGACCGGCTGAATATGAACTGAATCCTTTGTCTGGTCCCTGGATCAGTCTAAGTAAAGAAGGTTGAACTAATGAAGCAAGAGCGATGCGTGTGACCTTTACAGCACATGGTGACAAATGAGTAAGTGAGTGAGAAAACTTTATTTCGAATCAGAACGGTTCGCGTCCGGCGAGTTAGCAGGCTTGGGCACCCGCCGAGGTTGTGGCCAAGAGTTCTTGCCTCCCGGCGGCTTCCTTGGCCCGCTGGACTGCCCGGAGTTGGTCTTCCGGGTTCGAGCTGAGCAGTGCGGCTTGCCATCGCGCGCGGAGGCTGCTCATGGAGGCTTCGCTCTCATTGTCCTCTATTACCCTCTGGCATTCCCGTAGCATGTGTTCTACCATGGCTCTGGTTCCACATACTTTGCATCTATCTGTTGTGTATATTTCAGGAAAAATGGCATGCATAAGTATCGGACTCTTGTATGATTTGGTTCGTAGTTGTTGCCACTGGACAGCTTGCGACCTCGCGAGTTGTGGATGGGGTGGTGGATAAGCGCACTTTTGCATTTCGTAATGGTTGGTGAGGTCGTTGGAGCTGGTCATTCTGTCTTCCCATTCTCATACTTCGGAGGACCGTGTTGAGGGGTCTACATTCGTCGCAGCTCGGAAAGTGTCTTCGAGCTATGTTGTGTGCCACCGCGTTAGGGTTGTCCTCTCCCGTTGAGTCGGTAGTGTGGGCTGTTATCCACAGGATTTGGACGCAGCTGTCTTCCCTTGTTGTTTTGCCTTTTCTGAATATGTTTAGCGCCTCATCTGAGATCCGGCCGTTCGCGAAGTTGCGTACTGCCGATTGCGAATCGCTGATTATGTAGTATGCGTTCGTTTGTGCTATGGTTAACGCTTCAGCCGCTTCTTCCGCCGTTTCTATGCGTGTCGTGTTTATAGTCAAGCTTGTGTAGCATTGTCTTCTGTGGTTAAGTACTGCTGCAACAAAGCTGCGTTTGTGTTTGTAACTTGCAGCGTCTACAAAGACCGCGTCCTTGTTTCTTCCGTAGTTCTCCGCCATGTTCCTTGCTCTGCTTTTTCTCCTGCATTCGTGTTGTCCAGGATGCATATTCTTGGGTAGGGGGTTACCGTGAGTTTGGCCCTTATTTTCTTGGGTATGGACCATTTGTCTCTGTGTTTTGTTTGGTGGCGGATATTGCGCTATACGTTGCGCTTCTAATAGCTCCTCTAGCGTGTTGCGCAGTCCCAGCTCTAGGAGCTTCACCGTGCTCCTGCTTAGCATGAGTCGAATAGTTTGTTTCTGTATCTTCCTAATCAGGCCATCTAGCTTCTTTTCTGCGGCGCACCATCTGTGGTATGCACCCACATTGATCTGACATATGACGAACGCCTGGATGATTCTCATGAAGCTTGCTTCTGAACGCATATCGAGTTAAATGCGCGGACACCGAATCGATGAGAAAATTGGCCTTCACACCCCAGAAGATTCCGATAACTACCACCATCCAAAAAGAGTGAAAAAGGCAGCAAAATGTTAACCGCCGAATAGTTGTCCAATCTCAAGTTTAATTTGTAGGCGCTTTAGGGGTGTGTGTAGTGTATGGGCAGGGGGGGGGGGGCTTGGTACGTGTCTGGCCCATTTATTTGTAATGTAAGAAATTAAACGACAATAATTATAGCGGCTGGGAAAGTAAACTTGTACTCATAGTCATAGGAAGTTGAACAGGGCTGTTGGACGTATCAGCATGGTACCGCCTAGCCGAGGTGATTTGAAAGGAACCAGAAAGAAAACAGCCATCTTCATTTTCCCGCTGCGCAGTGCAGCAAGCCAGTTGTATCAACGGTGCCTTTAAGTAAACACAGACAGAATGCCATTATAGGAAGTGAGCAACGTGCTATCACGAAGTACTGCCGTATTGCTTGGCTAGCGAAGCAAAACACCAGAGTGGCGAGTCGCCAGATAAAGGCAACGTGTCTGCGCGGTGTTAATCGATCTTTACCATCGCATGCGGGCTGGCCCGAGTCTTTTGCATGCACGCTCTGTTGTGGTCGACTATTCAGTGTAACCTGCACGAGGCGCTTTCCCTTTAGGGCGAGCAAGAAAGCACGGCGGAGAAGGTGAACTACGAGTAAGGGAAGTTAGGCAATAGATGTGAGCTTGTAGTCGAGAAACTTTGCCAACTAACGCATTGAGAAAAGTGGATAAACTAGCGGGTTTTACCATGTTTTTTTTGTTTTTTTTTGCGTTAGTGTATTTCGAGATTCGCCGTCGCAGCTGCAATCGCCTCGTTATGTGTCAATTGTGAGTAGCGGGAGGCAGAATTTCGCGCAATGAAGGAATGCCTGTTCGAAAAGCATTTGTGAATATGGATCCAGGTTAGTTACTGAAAAGAACGGTATAACAAACCCACCAAAGATGTGATTGCAGCTATCTAACATTTCAAAACCTTATATGTGCAGCAAGACCCCTGTTTATTATTTCCTTATTATATTGTTTGATATTTCTTTTGTGCCAGTGTGTAGTGTTAAACTTTTTTTAAACTGTTACGGAGGAGACTGCATGGCTTTGGCGCTCTTTTGCCCCATGTGGCCTTAATTTGCGCCACTAATGTCAATTATTCATCAGACGTATGGCTGCCCAAGAAGCCGTTAACCCAAAATTGCAGCTTTAAAAAAAAGAAATAATCAAAACCTTTCACAATTGATTTGAATAAAAAAGAAACACACTGAGACCTTTTGCAAACATACTAAGAATCTGACGTAAACTTGCAAGTACATACATATAGACAAGTATACTAACGCTGCAGGCGTAAGCCTTTCCGAAGGTGTGCTTTTCGTAGAGCTGTAACGACTAGATTCTTGAAAATCGGTTGTCACTCCCATTGAGGTACAGCGCGTGCACTATGTTGCCACAACATGACCTTGTTTACTATGATTTACGTTGTAATGCGGCATGAGTGACGTTATGCTGAAGCTTTTTCTGATTTGGGCTTGAGTGTGCTACTACTTATAGAATATCCCGCTTGTCGTAATTTGAAATCACGTAAATTTTGCGGAGAAAATTTTTGCAGAGGGCACCTGAAAAGAGAGCTTTAAGTTTCAGCAGCTCAAAATTACAACTTCAGCTCTGGTTACAAGCATTGAAGATTGCTGCGAGCCTAAAAGATGGAACCGATAAAGGTCAGCACCTTTTAATCCACTTCCTGAACAATGTAAGCAAGGTAAAAGCTCTGTATTGCATGATGCTCCAAAAAAATTATTTCGCTCCGGCAAGTGTTACCCATAATTATGCGATAGAGACCAAATGATCCTATAAAATGATTGCCATGAGCTTTCGTTTGTACGATTAGATGTTCTGCCCGGTTGATAATTTTCTCTGTATTTGCCTCGTCACCGCTGGCAAATATAAGTGGCACAGATGACCCTTTATTGAATCGTGGTCTTCCTAAGACTCGAGTTTTCTCTATTTTCCTGTACTTGTATGTGTAGTAGTAATGCATACATTCTGGTTTCCTTCCCCCTTCTCCTCTACGTCGGTTGTCATTAATAGGTTATCCTGTTAACTGCTTAATAATAGCGGTATCTTGCAAGACACCACAGCAATTCTTGTTATTTAGACATGCCACGTCGCTTGAAAAGACCGTTTAAAGCTTTCCTTCTTGATTTACGAGAAACACTGATGTGTACTTGCCAGGCATGTAGAGATAGTGACAAGTGACGATGACCAAACTTAGCTAGACTTTCAGTTCAACAGGTGGGAAAGTAAGCAGTAGCTATTGAAGTTCTGGGTTCCCGTAATAACGTGCATGCGTGTGTTCACACATACGTGAACAGGTATTTGATTTTAGATGACCACACATATTTTTCTGTCCAACTTAGACCACGAAAACGTAACGATTCCGTTACACTTTCTTTGGTGACCACACTTTCTCCGCAGCCCGGGTGACTGTCCGCGTAGGTTATAACCAGGATCGGCTGGCAGTGAGAGCTAGATCATAAGAAAGGGATAAGATCAAGTGAGAAATGTTTACATTGTGCCGTTCCTCGTTTTCACATAGTGTGGTGAGGCATGGGCATGTGGAAACAATTTGCGTGCGCATGCTGCACAGTGAACTGGTGGAACAGGCCTTGGAACTTACTTCATGATGCAATCCAGAACCAATCCTAAAGAATTATTACATGCAATTCACGCTTTACAAATGGAAAATCACTACTGCATGAAAACTGCATCCTAACCATTTCAGAACTCACCAAATACAATCTAGGTATTTTATTCTACAAATGTATGACTAAGGAACTTCCATCGATGTGCTTCTCAAATTGTGACCTGACAGTTCATAGTCTCACTAGATTTGCACTTAACAATATTTTGCGCCTACCTAAAGTGTGTACTAACTTGGGTAAACGGACTGCGGAATTTTTTTTGATATTGTTTTGGAATACTCTACTACCTATAATCAAAAATGCGAAAAATTTATACCAATTTAATAGATAATCTCATCTCTCATCTGCGCTACTGTTACTTTAAACAATGTATACCATCATGCCTCTTTAACAGGAGGTCCCAATACAGTCTTCGACTATGGGACTACTACACTTCTATACTATACAAGTGTAATTTTCTGTATTTTACCAATAAATAAATTCTGGAAAAAAATGATGGGGTTCATTTTTCTCCAACTGTGGATCTTAAAATTATTATGAACCAAGTAAGGCGTATTACGAGTGCTGACGTTTCCAATTGTTGCCTTTGCACAGTGATATTGTTATTGGCAGCCTTCAAAATCCACGAACATAAACAAACAAGCATGTCCCTACCCTCTGAGTATGTGAAGGCAGCTAAGAGTAAAACATAACCTTTGTATACCCACTGAATTGCGGCCTGCGTAAGAACGCTGGTGACCAGGTTTTTCAATCTCCACCTCTAAAGACGTGCTCTATGTTGATGCCGCCGAATATGGGAACAGAAATCATTACGCAATATCAGTAATTAACTCTCGCGGCCAGGTCGCTGCGGCCGCCTCCATTCCTGGCTCTTCCTCGGAGGAGGCGGAGGAAGCGGCCATAGCCCTGGAAGCCCATAACCCAATCCCAAATTCATCAGTTATCGTTAGTGACTCCAAAACAGTCATACATAACTTCGGAGCTGGTAGGGTCTCTAAGATAGCCCTTTCTCTCCTCTTGGCCCATTCTTTCCATCAAACTGTGGCATTAATCCGGACTCCCGCGCATGCGGGCCTTGCCGGAAACGAGGCGGCTCATGCCAGTGCCCGAGGATTTACAGTCTGGGCTCAGGCATCAGGTGTGTCGGACCTCGCCACGGAGGAGGCGCCGTTTACAGCGCGGGATCGACTTATTACTTACCACGACATCTGCACACACTACCAATTAGACCGCTTAACCTTTCCGCCACTCATAGGCAAATCCCCGCGTAGGTGTGAAGTTCTGTCGCGACAGCTGCAGACTCGCACCTCTCCGTCCCCTTACCTCCTCCACCGCATTCATACCGCCATTTACCTTTCTCCCTCTTGTAAATTCTGTGTCTCTGCCAAAGCAGACTTAAATCACATCATGTGGGGGTGCCCTGAGCGCCCCCTTCCCCTTTCCTCACGCAAATAATATCTAGTGAGGAGCAGTGGGAGGCTGCCTTGCGCAGCTCCAGGCCCGATCTTCAGGAGGCCATCCTGGAGTGGGCTGAGAGGATAAAAGAGGCCTACTTCAAGTAGTTCCTCCCCCCACCCTCTATTCCATTGCCCCCTTCCCTTTAAAGAGGGATAAATAGAGTTTTTCATAATCATCATCATCATCATCATAATCCATTAGTATCCCTCGTATACTAACTGCTCTATAACATTAGTGAGTCGGCGTCAACTGCGAACCGGAAACCCTAATACCATTCATTAGTCGCATGAAGTTCAAAAGGTCAGCGAATTTAACTAAAAGAACAAGCAGTTCTATCAGTCTGATTCGGGAGCAACCTGGCGCTAAATACGTTGGTATCTCTGTTTGGGCGTAGATAAAGGAAAATGGCTAGGCTTATAGAGGGTATCTTTCCATTTCAATGGCGGTAAAACTAAGCTTGCTGTCACATTATGCTCGAGCGACAATATTACAAGTTGCCGACGATTGATAGGTTTGAATTACTGCTGAGATCACCACATCGAGTATCTTACGAATTCACGCATATTTTGTTTGCTTCAAGAGATTATAAGGCTTGATGTACCAGTGAAGAAGGGATAGCGGCTGTTCGTTTATTTTAAATTCGTTCAACTTATGCTTCGAACTGCAGGTTTGATTCAGATATATGGATAATCGAGAATTCATATAATCCAGACACATATAGCTGTCGACTCTCTCAGAGCGCACATTCGCCTCCTGTCAAGGATCCCCGAGCATCATTTGGCCTCCCTACCAGCCGAGAGACTTCAAGCGACCTTTTCACAAGTGATTAGCGCTCATCAAGAGAGCATACCGGCATATTTTACACCGGCGGCGAAAACTTCCTCTCCCGTGCGGTGCCTGCGACAGCCTCAAGTTTTTTTTGGTAGTCCTGGAATTACAAAAAAAGTTCAATCATCCAGCGCCCGCTCTGAAGCAACTTACGCTTCTATTACTGCACCAGACGTATCATGACCACATTCATATATATACCGATGGTTTGACCTCACCTACCAGCTCAACTGCCGCATTCGTCGTTCCAGCCAAGAACGTTACAGTTAAATTCAAATTGTCGCACATGACTACATATACATCGGCAGAACTTGCAGCTCTCCATGCCGCTATGATGTACATCACCGAAGAGCCAACAGAGAAATGGTCGTATTTTGGGACTCTAAGGCAGCCCTTCACAGCATGAAGTCTGATTACGTCACAGAACTTAGGAGCAGATGATATCTGACATCAGGGAAGTGCACCACCATGCTCTGGAAAGAGGACACCACATTATATTTCAATGGATCCCTGCTCACTGTGGCATCGTCGGCAACAACCTAGCTGATAAGGCTGCCCGGTGTGCCCACGGAGATACCAAGACGCGTCCAACACCTTTGGCGAGGTCGGACGCTGCCAGAGAGCTTCGCCTACTTGCACGCAAGAAGTCACAAGATCTGTGGATTCCAAGTGTCTTCAATTGCAGATTACGTAAACTGGACCCCACGTTACGGCTACAACTGCCACCTAGCCTTTCCCGCGGAGAAACAACCTTGTTGTGTCGCTTGTGGCTGGGAGTGGCGTTCCCGAACGCATACTCCTACCGTATGGGAATGGCCGAGAGCCCGCTATGCGACTCCTGTGGGTGCGAGGAGACCATCGAGCACCTATTGTCTACCTGCCCTCGCTACGATGGCCAACGCCTCTCTCTGCGGGCAACTTTATGCCGACTGGACTCGAGACCTTTCACCGAGTCAAAGATACTCGGACCGTGGCCACACCCGTCATTGGCTCGAAAAGCGATTCGTGCACTAGCGCAGTACTTGAAGTGCACCGGCTTAAGAGACCGTTTATAGTGTCCTTGTGTATGGTGTCCCTCCCACACGTACTCAGTGCTTACTCTCTCGCTTTCTTCCTCTTTCTATTCCCCTTTCTCCCACCCCCAGTGTAGGTTAGCAAACCGGATGCTGTTCTGGTTGACCTCCCTGCCTTTCCTATCCTTGTTTTCTCTCTCCTCCCGCGTTGCTTAGACGACGCAACCTGACAAAGTGATTATATCCGAACCAACGTAAGCTAGTAAAGCGCTACTAAAGTTTCACGGATTTACAGACATATTGGACCCCTTCTTGCGAAATTTTCTGCTTTGCTATGCTCCATGCTGATCAAATTGCGTCTTTAGTTTTTCCTTTCTCGGAGAAGCAATATACGTTACTATAAAAAATAGCGGTTCGGTTTTAATTACTGAATTACTTTTAGAATCAATAACATAATTTTCTTTAGAAGTGAGGAAGTTTCTCTCAAGGCATATGTAATAAAAAAGGACACCAAATAAACGCATGCAGCGTATAATGTAGCAAAGACTTAAGGCATTTTTGGCGCTTTTTCTAAACGCTGTAGTCCGGAACATTTGGCCTCTCTGAGCATCTTGTGCCTAAAATACTTAGCACCAGACTGAATTTCGGAACTCTGTGAATGTTTGCCGTAGACACTTCATCTGGGCTCTTTGGGCACGTTCCAAGATTTTCAGTTGCAGACTCACCAGTTGCAGACGTAGGTGACAGCAGATGCCAGGGCCATCCCAGCCCGAATGCCCTGAAGAGAAGCTTTCTCTGCCCTGGAAAAGTTGCGCGACCATTTATTTATTCATTGGAAGTGCCTTACAGGCTCGTAGGGCATTATGTAAGAGGGGGGGGGGGCAAGAAATCCCAACAGTGCGTACACAAACAGACGAAAAAGAAGGAAATACAATACATGGTAAATAAAATTTGTGCACATAATGGCAGTAAGGAAGAGGCAACTAAGCAATGCGGAAATAATGACAAGAAATTTATTTATATTGCAGTACTGAGACTTAGTACATGAATGTTCGTTCATGTGTTTATTTGTCCAGTTTGGTGATTGTTGACAACTTTTCGACGATAACTATCACGTAAGAGAAGAGGAGTAGCCGGCGCCACACATAGGCACCAAGTTCTCTTTAAATACATTTAATAAAAAAAAGTTGCGGGGAAGGGCACACGGGGCATAAGTGCATGTCTGACCAGTCACAGAAGGGAGTTCAGGGCTTGGAGGAAAACCTGGGGGTCAGAAGGAAGCGACACTGGTGGTGTGCCGTATAGACATGGCGGGTGAGTCACATAGCCAGCCGTGTTCTCAAACGGACTCGGACTACGTCCCTCAATCCAATGCACTGCAATGCTGAAGGGTGATGAGTTGTTTACCCTACGTATGCGTGTAGTGATTTAGAATGACTTAGCGACTTTCTTCATTTTTTATAGCACAGAGCGAGTCAGTGTAGATAGTAAGGTCCGCAACAATGGGTAATGTGGGGACAAATTTGATAACATCATCTATGAGTTGTAGTTCTGGTTACAAACAGTCCGTTGTTTCGATGATATAGATAAGCTTATACTTAATTGCTTGCAGTCTAGGGCTCAAGAAGGACACCTGGCCTCCTTGTAGAGTGATCGCTACATTTACGAGTTATATGCGAATTTTTACATTTAGTGGCAATATCTACAACCAATAAACATTGCGATCCAGGGAAGTAATCGACAAAACGTACCATTACTTTACCAATAGTAAATAACAACAAAACAGAAATGGGGGGGAACTTCTTTGCTTTAGAATTAGACCAGAACGAACTGGCTTAATTGAAGGGAGTGCAATCATCCTTCCCTGTTTTTCTTTCCTTTGTGCTTATATTGAATGATGAGCGATAACTGCGGCTTAAAGAAGGCCTAAATATGCATGTCCATATTTTAAATTTCAAATACAATTTCGTTTCTAATTGCCATAGGGCAAATTTGAATATCTTCGTTAAAGAGAGCCGGTATCCTGTTTAATATAGGACAAAAATGTAGCAAAGTTGGCTGGAGTTGTAATAAATTGAAGCGGAGCTCTAATACCTCACTCATTTAGTAAGCCCATTTGCGCAGTCAGAGTGAGCTTTTGATTCAAAGTTCCAAGCGGAAGCAGCCATACAAAGTGTTGTGCACTTTGATCGAGGGAAAATGAACGATTAGATCTATTTCGAAGGACGAGCGGTCATGGTAAATATCGAACTCTGCACACTAGAAAAACCCGAGCGATTATCGTAAGGATATTGTGCATCTTTAACAATGGCGCGGGTTTGATCCTGTTCTTGTCTAATTCCGCTTGCGCCGGAGAAGGCACGAACAGAATTAGAGAAAAACTTACGCTGTAATGCGTTAACCAGCCCTTCAGTTATACTTAATGACGAAAACGCAGCGCACCCGCAAGCATATATGAATGCAAAACGCTTTCAGGATAACATGCAGTGAGCTAAAGAAAATCAGTCCTCATGAAAAGCTCCACATCGCATCATTAGCTGATCACCGCAAAAGCGGAGAGCTGATTACTCTTCCTCTTAAATCGTAATATTTATTTCAATTATTTAGCGCATACATTTCGAAGTGACCTTCCCGACCACTTTTTTTTGGTTCAAGAGCATAATTAATCAGGAATTATTGGCAAATAGCAAGAAATGCATTGAAATGTTGAGTCTGTCCAGAAAAAGGCTCCAAACTACTTTTCTTCTATTGCATGGGAGGACCAACGACCGAAACGCGGTTTGATTGTGCGCGGCTGTTCTGTCTGGTCTGCAAGCGTCGCGAGAGAATGGCTCGTTTGATTAATGAATCGCCGCTAAAGCGTACGCAAAGTGTAAATTTAATCCTAAACAATCACCTTCCTTTCTAGCTTAATGATCCATTGCAGGCAAGGCACGAAAGGAGAAATAGGAATCGGGAAAGTTGACGGCAGATAGATAAGTCTCTAGTGCGCATAAGCTGTGCGCATTCAACAACAAACCAGTAAGTTTGCATTCCTTAACCTAGACTACTTGCTGCAGGATTTGGTGGATTTGCTCGCGGTGTTACGCAAGATAGAAAAGAACACGTCGTCCCCCAACGTTTTTTTTTTTGCTAATTCAAAGCACCTTATAATTAAAGCAATGCCATGGCAGCAAGTAAACTGAGCTTTAACAAATCCGCAAAAAAAAATTTAAGTCCTTTTTTTTCACATCATCCGTTCTTTAAAAAAAAAAATGCGTGAGACATCTGTCAATTTTAATACTTTTATTCACTGTTATACTACTATCAGCATGCAGCGTTGGTCATGGAACAATTTTACTTATTCGCTCTTAATCATAATGTTGTCTAACCCGCCGTGGTTGCTCAGTGGCTATGGTGTTGGGCTGCTGAGCACGAGGTCGCGGGATAGAATCCCGGCCACGGCGGCCGCATTTCGATGGGGGCGAAATGCGAAAACACCCGTGTGCTTAGATTTAGGTGCACGTTAAAGAACCCCAGGTGGTCAAAATTTCCGGAGTCCTCCACTACGGCGTGCCTCATAATCAGAAAGTGGTTTTGGCACGTAAAACCCCAAATATTATTATAATGTTGTCTAAAACTATCCTTAAGAATCCAGAGAATGCGAAAAGATGAATTAATTGAAGAATTTTTACTTCACGCACAATGCAGTTCCCGTGACAGGCACCGTGATTAATTTAGGGTCGGAATAAACATCTGACCTCCTGCGGTGACCACCCGGCTAATCAATGCACAAGCAGTAAATCAAATGTATGAGTTTCCATTCCGATTTGTCCCTCGCGGTGCCCATGGCCTCTATGGCGTAGAATTGAGATTGTGGTTTGGCGCTCAGTGGCAGAACGACAACCCCTGAACCACTGCGTCAGCAGTGAAATACCTCGGGGCCTAAACAGGCAGTGTGGCACTGAGGACGCTGTGTATAGGTGCCTCGTTCGAAAGCAGACCCCCACCCCCACTTTGTTTGCGGCGTGAAAGCTGAAGGCGCGAAGTATACGCGCTTTTCACAGCTTGCGCATTCCCAAAGCTTAGAGCCATTCTTAAACAGAGAGAGCATTCGAAGTGGAATGCCCGACTCCCAAATGCGTAACGTGCCGCGTTAGCCCAGTGGCTGTGACATCGCGCTGCTGAACTCGAAGTCGTGGATTCAACCAAATGTAAAAACGATCATGCACTTCGATTTATGTGCACGTTAAAGAACCTCATGCGGTCAAAATGAATTCACAGACCCCCACACAGCGTACCTCAATATTATAGCATGGTTTGGGCACGTGAAACCCAAGAATTTTTTTTTCCGAATGCGCATTGCTACGGTGATGCAAGTTCAAATTCCAGTGGTGGCAGTTGTGGGCAAACTTTTCTTTTCTTCGCCTTATGACCCTGATGACGCTGGCGTTACGAAGTGGCCTGACGACGACAAAGATGCGTCGAGGTCGACAATGCTCGCACTCAGCGTAGCATAAAGCAAGGGTGGCTGGATGGAGGCACGAACGAGGCTAACCCGGTATCGAGCACTGAGTTTCTCGTTGGAAGTGGAAGGCAGGGAGTGTTTTTAGTAGAAGGCGCAATGTATCAAAGATAATGACAGAGCGAAAAAGCACATCTGTAGCGAGACATATGTGTTCATTCGCTTGCATCCCGTAAAACGCACCTTAAGGAGTCCCCAGGCCGCTGACGTTTTCCGTGCAGCACAAGTAATAGTCAGCAAAAGACGTGTTTAGAGATACGTAAACGATGCGGAACAAGGACGAACACAGGTGTAAAGACACCGTTTACGTATCTGTTTGAGCACTTTCAGCAAAATAGGTGTTGGTCTTTACTCTAGTACTTATATCACGAATGGGAACGGTGCCGTAAAAAATTAAGGAGAACGATCGAACGAGAATCATGCAACTTGAAACTAGGGTAAAAGGTTATTTAAACGATATATTTTCACGGTTAGTATAAACATGACCCAGATGAAGATGGACTAGCAATCGGCACCACTTCGACTTTTCCGTCTTCTTCACTGCAGCCACGCTGAGCCTGCCTTTGTCTGCGGTTGTTCCAGATCATGACGGTTGTTCCGGACCCCTGGCAGCCCCTTCCCGCTGCAGTACCTACACGTCGGTGGTCGAGGACGATGGGTAGGGTATGAGCCTGTCTACGGGAGCAATGTCACTTGATACTGACGACGATATAGAGGAACCGGCCGGGACGATCTCATACGGGGTATCAGTCACTTGTCGCACCACGCGGTTTGAACCGGCGTAACGTGACAGCAGCTCCTCGAAAAGCGTTACACAGCGGGTGGGTGACCAAAAGAGCACAAGAGAATCCCGGGTTTGTTGTGTTCTTGCGTGGCTCGGCGTGGCACACAGCGGGTAAGTGACCAAAAAAGCACAAGAGAATGCGCCGCTCTGTGTCGGCAATGGTATTCTCCTTGGACTCGTGCTGGCGAAACGCGGGTGACCTGCCGGACGTGGTTAACGTGGGCGATGACGTAGCGCGCATATTCACCGGCAGGAGGTGCAGTCAAAGGCGGGTTCTCAGCCGTACAAAAAACACAATGGTTAATAAGCGGCTGTGTTGAGGCGGGATTAATTATATGCTAATGTCACATTTGGTAAATGAGGATACCAGTTAACACGGTCCGCCGTAACGTACTTCGAGAGCATGTCGGTGAGGCTCCGGTTGAGGCGTGCGGTGAGTTTGTTCGTCGTAGGATAATACGAAGTGGTGAACTTGTGCTTGGTCGGGCAGAACCGCAGCAACGCTGAAGTTTACCTGCAGCTGCTCCGTATTAATATGAATGCTGTTCCAGAGCCTGCATAATAATAGACAATTTTCCTTTTTGCATTCATTTTCTTTTCGGTAGCTAAGCAAATAACTATTGTTCAGTCCGAGCGCACCACAGATATATAGATGCTGCCAAAAATATTTACACGGGGCCATTCACATGTACGGAAATATTTGGGAATAAAGAGACACAAAAAATGTCTCTGAACGAAATGTGACATAATCTTGTCTTTCAGATCGCGAAACCGGACACTTTGAGCTAATATGGTGGTTGAAAATAATTCCCATTAGATCGCGTTGACAGATGGCTGAAGAAGGATGGTGATTCTTCTTTGCGTTTTTTTTCTGTTACCTTGTTATTTTGTAATGATGATGTTTCTTTCAAGAGCATTTCAATACTTCTTCATCGCTGCCTATATATAGAAGGTGGCATTGCTGGAAGACCGCATCTTATGCTTTCGAAAAGCGTGTTCAAGCTTTTTCATGAAAAGCGTGCGGTTAACGCCGCTATTAAATAGAGACAATGAATCTATAATTACTGTCTACAATTGTAGCTTGTGTGGTCAACAATATTTTCATTGAAGGATGCGTGTGTGCGTGTGTGTCTGTGTATGTGTGTGTATTTGTGTTCGCGTCTGTGTTTCCATTTTTTTCTACAATCTTCCTCTCTTTCTCTGTATGTGCTACCCAGTGCAGGGTAGCAAACTGGATATCTATCTTCCGGCTAACCTCCCTGCCTTTCGTATGTCATTTATCTCTCTCTCAGGTACGAAGTCCGAAATTTGTCCTAACTGAAAACGTGAGCATACAACGCAAGTAGAAATACTACTGAGTGTGAACGCAAGGACATAGTTGAGTAAGCCAAAAGCACAAACAACAAAATATTACGATATCTTGGAGAAAGTGAAAGATGTTGCACTACAATGGCGCAACGCTGTTAATGAGGGAGGCGTGACCTGGGTCAACCCGAGCACCAGTGCCACAACGAACGACATGGCTTCGCGAATTACGACATCTCTAGCTATTGCGAGAACTTAAGGCAAGTAAAAGCAGCAGTAATGAAGGAAAATCGTTGTAGAATTTCGCAATAGAGACATGTGATCAGTGACAGACTATAAGCACCGAGACATGTCACAGGTAATGTCAATGGCTCATTCACACGCGTTAGCAACCAAATTTTTTGCTACTATAATTCGAGTGGCGCTCAGACGCCGGCTGAGGCCTTAGATATATTTTTTAAAAATCTGCGTAAGGGCGGTCTATGTAAATTACTTATTGAAGAAATAGCACACGAAAAGGGTGTGTCGACATTGATTTGCATGAGCTGGCACAGAGGTTAGTTACCTACTGTCGTTGACGTCGTCACACATTAGGCACAATTGCATGTCTGAGAGAACAGTTGAAAAAGTGACTGATTCTTCAGGGGATACACGTAGCCTTATAGCAGAGAACTCCATTAATGCTACTGTTTTAGTCAGTCTATTACGCTTTCTTTGAGTAGGCGTACTGAGTTTCAATTTCTGTTTAGTCGCAGCTAAGAAACGGTAGCTTAATAGATGAAAATTCGTTGCGCACAGGAAAAGCAGACTACGAATGCTGAAATAACGCGAGGGTTTGATGAATTTTCAATTTACAAGTGCCAGCGTCTCGGCAAATCAAGGTTGCATCGAGTTACATCGAGACCATCTCAATTATTGTGTTCTGAATTGCTCAGCGACATTGAACGAAAGTAAGATTTCTTTCTTAGAATATAATTCATGCGCAAAAAAGGCTCACTCGACTTAAATCTCCCTTCCCACTTCTCCTAAAAAAAGAAACAGAAGAGTCTGTTCACCATTACATTCCTGTGTTATGATCAGATGAACCAGCCTTCTGGCGGGTATAAATATGGTAGTGAGGCTGAAACAATTCCTGATTTCGACTTTATTTCTAGCAAAAATAGAACAACTTGTTATTGAAAAGCTTACCAGGCTCATACTAATTAGGAATTTCAAATAAATGCAGATGCAGTAGAACGGCATTCTCGCAGTCCTTATCTTTGTCTGCTTGTTTGAATGTATCCTTCCGATTTAATTTCATAATCATGATGAAGGCTCGCGAGTCTTTTCATGACTTACGAGTGCAGAGTAAGACATCGAGGTGGTGTTGCCATGTAAAAAGAAATTGACAAGAAGAAAAGATAGCGAAGGCTCAAAGAAGCTCTTTACAGGATTGTTCATGGAGCAGCTGGCCGCCTTAGCGTGTTCGCGTGAACATTTGTCACTGTCGTGACTGCCGGCTACCTTCAGTCGATTGACGTCTTGCTGAACCATTGCTTCGCGTGATTTGGATTTCCTCGCACTTTTTTTACATGTGCCTAAGGGAACAATTGCGTCGCCATAGGCACTGATTACCTCACGCGAGCGCTCAATACCAGATCAGTTATCGATGTCGTGGAGACTCTGCTCAGCGACGATGTTTTACACCGGGGTGCGTCACGTAAGTTACAGTTAGTGGTCGTACCTCCTTATTCACCTATGTCCTATCCAGCACGAATGAACCATTCGCGAACAGATAACCGAACGAGTCTTGAAGTTGCATGGTGGCCAAAGATCCGCGCAACGAAAACACGTCTCCACTGACCATCGTGTTCAGGAGATTGCCTCTCAGCCATTCCTTTCGGCGCGATACTGCTGGTAAATCGATCTTTATTTTATTATTTATCTGAGAACCAACGTTACCACTAGATGTTTATCTTCCCCGTGCTATGGCACCAGCTAGCGAGCACCTTCGTGATGCCATTACACGGCCCACTCGCTCATGAAATATCGACCGCACTCGGTTTACTGCGTAAAAAGCTGCCGGACGCGTTTTCAGGACTGTCAATACCGGAAAGATTAATTTTTGAAATGATGACTCTTGTTCGTTTGGTCCATGTCCCGACGAGTACGGGTGATAGGATTTTGCGGTTTCATAGCATGTAATTTTGACCGGCAAAGTAGTGCCAGTAGGAGCGCGCCTTTGTTCGGATTAATCAGATAAGGCATCACGACATAAAACCTGAGCACATAATGTCGGCTCATAGGTATCTCTGACGCACACAGATAATTCAATAGGTGCACACCAAACAGCCAGACCAACCAGAACAACCGTCAATACCATCTGCCCTCGTTGGTGCATCTCTATATGCCAACTGGACTCCGCCGAAGAGAGGCGACTCTGCTTTATCGCTTATGGCTAGGGGTGGCTTTCACGAAATCTTACTCCTTCCGCATTGGAATGGCCGACAACGCTCTCTGTAATGCCTGTCTTTGCGAGGAGACGCTGGAACATATTCTGTGCGACTGTCCTGAATATAATGTTCAGCGACAGTCCCTGGCATCTGTTCTAGCGCACCTTGACAGTAGACCATTGTCCCTCGACACGATTTTCACATGCCGCCGACAGAAGACATCGCAGGTGAAGGCGACAAAGGGACTACTTCGGTTTTTGAAAGAGACTGGATTAGACAAGCGGCTGTGAGAGTGATGTCACGTACCAAGCCAGATTGATGGACTCCAACGGACGATGTGTGTGTGCTGTGCTATGTGCTCTCTCTTCCTCTCCCCCTTCCCCATCTTTAATTTCCCCCATTCCTCTCCCATGTGTAGGGTAGCAAACCGGTTAAGCTAAACTGGTTTAACCTCCCTACCTTTCCTTCTCCACTTTTTCCTCCTCCTCAATAGAATATTCCATAATATTGAACGGCTTCTCTGGTTTTCTTACGGTATTTCTAATATTTCTTGTTCTCTATTTTGGGGCACCAGTGTCTATTTCCTGCCTCTCATCAACATTATTCTCTCGACAAACATCCCCTTCATGATCATGACAAAAATAGCTATAATGGGGACGAGGCTGTGCTTGTGTCGTGCGCTACTAGTTACCTGGCTATCACAGGCAAACTTATTGTTATCTACATTTCGATACTGCGCTGTACTGGTGTACTTTTGAAAAAAATAATTATTAATGTTTGTTTTTCTTTCACTTAAATTGATATAAACAATGACGTAAGTGTGATGAATCTCGCTTTCCAAAGTATAACATAAAGTACTTGGTTAGCAAAACTTAGGTGATTGGATTTCCTCTTGCACACAGTCTATATCCGCTGTCCAACTTCAGCTTGAGTTCCACCCTTTAGCTCACTAAAAAACTCAAACGCGCAAAAATAAAAATTAAAAAAGAAGAAAAGGAAGGAAATCGTGTTTCCTATTGGAAACCTGGTGTCTCACCCTGCACATTTGGGACTTACAGACACTGGTATGCTGTGGTGTGCTGTGGTATGCAAGTTTGCTGTGGTGTGTTCCTTCCTTTTTCGAAAGGCAACTACGGTGCTTCCTTACACTAGCAGGTAAAGCAAGAGATATTCAGCACCCTATATGATTGGAAACGGAGCCAAAAATGCTAATTTTCTGCAAAGAAGCTGTGCTCAACTCTTTTTTACGATGTTTTTTACAACATGAGTGACTTATGCGGTATCATGGCACGCTTCCTGTCATTTGAAGGAAATCAGTGCCAAATGTGTCAGAAGGACAGACGACAGCTCTCTTAAATTTTTTTTCTCGGAGCCGACGAAATGAGCCCTGTTTTGATTATGAGTGGGGGATTGCAGAATAATTTTGAACATCCGGGGTTCTCTACCGTGCATCCGATGCGTGGTACTTAACAGGAATCATTAGCGCTGGCTCAGCTCCGACGCGGCCTATTCAAGTAAATGTAAAAGGCGAAAACGCTTTTCTGAGATAACGCCTGAACCGATTTTAACGAAATTTGTTGTATTTGAGAGAGAAAGTTAAATTCTAGTGACTGTTGGACGCGGAATTTCGATTTGGGGCCGGAACCTTGTGAAAAGACTTAAAAAATTCGAGCGCTCGAAAAAAATAAACGCATGAAGTTTATACATTATTAGCTCTGCATCAAGAACAGAAATCACGGTTATGTAAACGGCCTCCATTATATAATTCAAGGGTTACAAGCTTGATATGTCAGTTCATATCTTACGTGAATTCATTACGTTGTGTACAAGGGTTCTGCAAAGCTGTATTTCCATATTACTGAATTCTTTAAATTCATGTGTAACAAATCAATTTTGTGTGCTTTATATGTGCTATCAGATGCAATTCACAAAATTGTGATATCATCTTTCCTTGCTGAAAATTAATCTAATCTACTTAGAGTAATTAGAGTAATCTAATTTACTCTAATCTACTAGAGTAAAATTACTCTAATCTGTTCTTATTCTAATCTCCTGACGTCTAGTTTACGTAACCACCCATAAGCATCGCGCGGGTAACCTGCAGGGTTATTGGGAAAGCCCAATCAAACACGATCCTCTTTATAGGAGGTAACTTTTTCTTGCTTTCAAAGCGAACAGCACTGCCTATATTGAGCAGTTTTTCGTATCTAGTAGGCTGAAACAAGGCGAGGACCGCGCTCAAATGAAGAGGGTTTCGACGGGCTGGAGCCAGCACAGTGAAAGTAGATAACAGGATGAGAAAGGTGCAGCCGGAGTCTGCGATTGGTCCGCTTCCTTTGCTAAGCTTGAGATAGCTGGTCGAAAATTCACGCGGTGTGCGTCGGAAGGTTACAAATGCCACTAAAACATATCCTCAGCAAAGAATAGTTGGCAGAGCAATGCCGTATATGTGCCTAAAGGGCTCAGTAACGTTATATTGCCAGGCAAAAATTTTTTAAATGCTCAAATAAGTCCATGCTCCCGGGCAGCTCCGACTTATCAGTGCTAGAGCGATCGATGGGCAGCCATCTTATATTAACGCGACAGCGTTAAGGAGCTCGTGTCGCCGAAAAGCCGGTGTCGCCGGCGTCGGTGTCGGCGGAGTTGGCCGTGAGCGATAAATCCCAGCAGGCACTTCATGAATAAAAAACAACTTGCAAGATGGGCTGGGTGGGAATCGAACCAGGGTCTCCGGACTGTGAGACGGAGTCGTTACCACTGAGCCACGAGTTTTTTTTCTTTATTAACGACATGGCAACAAGGCTAGAAAACAAGACATTTTAACAAGCCACGAGTTCGATGCTTCAAAGCGGTACAAAAGCGCCTCTAGTGAACGCGGTGTAGCCTTAGAAACAAGCTGTTTCTAAGGCTCAGGCGTGCGTCGCTTGCTCAGGCGCACATTTCGTTGTCGCGCCGAACACTGCTTTGCTCGACGCTCACCGCGTCCGATGCGGGGGTGGTGGTGGTAAAAACGTTTATTTCCTCTGAAAAGAGGGAGTTACATGGAGGGTGCTCTGGAGTCAGGCTTAGTGCCCTTCCCCTCACAAACACTAGGTGGAGTCCCTAGTACGGGACCCCAGTGGCTTCCGCTGCCGCCATAGCTCGTTCGACCATCGCCTTTTGGGCTTTCAGGTCGCAACAGGCGAGTAGGGTCGCCTCCCAGTCCTCCCGGGTGGGGTTTGGGTGTGGAGTAAAAGCAGGGTTGGAGGGGCACGCCCACACCATGTGGTAGAGGTCCGAGGACCTCTCCCCACAGTGCGGGCACTCCCCGGAAAAGGCAGGGTCAAAGTGCGTTAGCGAGGCCGGGCACATCATGGTGTTCGTGACAAGGCGGAGGAACAGGCGTTCCTCCGCTCTCGTTAATCCTTTACACGGGTGGGGGTACAGTTTATGTCTATCTTTGTATAATTGTGTTATTTCCTTGTAAGTGTAGGTCGGCGTGGCTTCCGCTACTTCTTCAGAGGAGGCGGGGGACGAGGTTGCCCGGTTAGAGAGCGCGCGGGCGGCTGCATCTGCTGCCTCGTTTCCTCCTAGCCCCGAGTGGGCCGGAGCCCAGACTATGAAGCGGTGGGATGGACCTCCTACGTACGAGCTATTTTGCAGTAGTCGGTAGGCCAGGTACGGGACCCAGCCCTGTTGGACGTTCCGACACGCCCCTCGCGAGTCGGTTATGATTGTCTTGGAATCGGAGTGTGTTGCCGCTAAAGCGATGGCGACTTCCTCTGCTTGAGTGACGCTTCGGGCTTTGAAGGTGAGCCCGTTCACCGTTTTGGACTCGTGGATCACTGCCGCCGTGTACCACCCGCCATGGTGCGGGCCGGATGCGTCCACATAGTATACCCCGGGTTTCCTTCCGTAGTGGTGAGCTAAGGCCTCTGCCCTGGCCCTGCGTCTACCCTCGTGGTCGTCCCTGGACATCTTAATTGGGAGTGGTCTTACGTGCAGGGCGTAACGCCATTCCTGAGAGAGTCTTACTCTCTCCTCGGTGAGAGTCGTGTGTTCTATGTGCAGACGGGCCAAAAGGCGGCGTCCTGACGGCGTCTGCGATAATCGCGTGTATTGACCTGTGAGGTGGGCTTCTCTAAGTTCATCGAAGGAGTTCGTCATACCCAGACCTTGGAGTCTCAGGTTAGACGTGGTTATCGGGAGGTCGAGGGCCTTCTTCGCCATTTTGCGTATTATCACCTCGATGATGTTCTGGTCGTGTTTGTTCAGGCGGAGATAGGGGGTCGAGTACAGGATTCTGCTTGTTACAAAGGCATTGGCCAGCCGCAAGGCGTCTTTGCTTCGCAGTCCCCCTTTCTTGTTCGAGACTCTGCGGGCCATTCGGCCCACCTGATCTCCCACCTTCTTTAGTTTGTCGAGCGTGGTCGTCGCCAGCCGACGCTGGTGGATGAAAAGACCTAGGACTCTAATTTCTTTTCTTTCGGGTATCGGTTCCGATCCAAGTCTCAATTCTATCTTGTTTGTGCATTTTTTGTTGGGGCGAATGTGCACGAATTCGGATTTTTGAGGGGAGCAATGAAGGCCACATCTTTTCGCGTACTCGTTCGCCGCGGTGGCCGCCTCCCGCAGGCTGGCCTCCATTTCACCGAGAGAGCCCTGCGTGGCCCAAATGGAGATGTCGTCCGCGTACAGCGCGTGTTGCACACCCGGGACTTTCTCCAAGTGGACCGGCAGGTTCTTCATTGCCAAGTTGAAAAGCAAGGGGGATAGCACCGCTCCCTGTGGCGTCCCTCTCGTGCCTAATAGAAAGGGGCCGTGTTCCGCGTTCTGGATCTTCACGTAGGCCTGTCTGTCCGTGAGGAAGCGTTTTATATACTCGAAAGCGTTCCTGCCGCATCCCGTCTCTGATAGGTGTGTGAGGATCGCCTCGTGTGTCACATTATCGAAGGCTCCCTTCAGATCTAGGGCCAGCACTATCTTATCCCCGTTCGGATGTTCGATCGGGTTTAGTACCTCCCTGCTGAGCTGCAGCAGGATGTCCTGAGCCGATTTATTTGGCCTGAAGCCGTACATCGAGTCGGCGAAGACTCGCTTGTTTTCTAGGTACTCAGATAGTCTGTCTCTGACCATAGCTTCCATCAGTTTGCCCACGCACGAGGGGAGAGAAATAGGTCTTAGGTTATCCGTATCTATGGCCTTGCCCGCCTTGGGGATGAAAGTTATCAGCGCCGTCTTCCACTCCGTGGGAAATGGAGCTTCGCCCACCCAAATCGAATTAAAGTGTTCTAGGAGGGATTCGTATGTGCGGTCCGGCAGATTGGCTAGGAGTTTTACCGAGATCCCGTCCCTTCCTGGCGCGGTCCCGCGTTTCATCCTCGCTAGAGCGGCCTTGAGTTCGTATATTTTGAAAGGTCCGTCCAGCTCAGCATTTTGGGCTCCATTGTATCTGTAAGCGTCTCCCCTTGGATCTTGGGTTGTGGTCAGGTACTGGTCCCGAAGCTTCAGTGCAAGCTGGGCCGTATTTCCTTGAAATGCATGTACCGCTCTCTGCAGGTGCTTGTGCGTCTCGGTGCGCGTCTGGTTGGGATCTATGAGTGCCCGGAAGAGGCGCCATGTGTTCTTGCTAGACATCTGCCCAGCGGCCGCGTTGCACCTATCTACCCAGTTCGCGTCCGCAAGTTGCGCCGCGTACTCCGCCGCTTCTTTAGTGATTGCCGCGATCCGAGCTCTTAGCTTTCGGTTATGCTTCTGTCTACGCCATCTTTTGACCATGCTGCGTCTGGCTGCCCAGAGGTGGAGGAGGTGGGTGTCCACGTCCGTCACCGCCTCTGAGAGCTTTACCTGCGTTTCCGTCGAACGCAGGTTGATCAGCAGCTGTTTTGTCCAGGCTTGATATCCCTGCTCCTGGATGGAGCTTACCTCGTATTCCTTTCTAAATTTCGTCCAGTCCGGCAGCATAGTGTGCCCCGTAGGCCTGGTAAGGGGTTTCGTACGGATCGTTATGGTGATCAGGCAGTGGTCACTACCGAGAGTTTCCTCCGTATTCGTCCACTCCACTCGCCTCGCGTTTTTCGTGAAGGTTAAGTCGGGACACGTGTCCCTCTGCACCGAGTTCCCTATCCGCGTGGGGCACGCCGGGTCAGTGTGTAGGGTTAGACCTAACGCGGACGCCGCCTCCGCTAGCTTCCGTCCTCGTATGTCCTCTCGATGATAGCCCCATGAGGGACTCTGCGCGTTGAAATCTCCCATTACTAGTAACGGGTCTCGTCCTGCTTCCCTGATAGCTCTGCTCAGGAGTGTGGAGAAGGTTACGTTTTTTGCTTTAGGTGGGCAGTACACGTTCAGGATGTGTAGCGGCGAATCCTCCTTTTTCAGTGGCAGAAGAGTCACCATCACGTGCGAAAAGCTGGTTTGTAATTCTAGATCTACCAAATTTGCAGTGTAGTTTTTGTGCACAAAGATGCACGTTAGGGGGTCGAGTTGGAACGTTTTGTAGTTTGTGAGGCTCACGTTCCCGCCAGGTTCCTGTACGGCCACTACTGCCGGAGTATGCTCGTACGTAGACAGGTGCATCCTAAGATCCGCTATCTTAGTCCTCGATTTCAAGCCTCGACTATTCCACTGCGTTAATGTTATGGGACTCTTTTTAGTTTGTCTCGCCATGTTGTATCTGGAGATTGTTGTTATTCTGGAGGGGAAAGTGCTCCTGGTGGTCTTCCTCCTCGTCCTCGCTTATCACCCTACGCATCCTGTAGGCTCGGGGAGTCTGGAGTCTCCTCGTGTTAGCGTATTTGCGAACCGTCATCGCTTTCGCTATCTGTTGTGAGACTATGGTGGGAATGGATTCTTGGACCCTTCGCATCATAGCTTCTAGTTTATTTTCAAGACTAGGTTCTGTGTCGCTTTCCATCGTCTCCTCTTGTTGAGGTGGCTGGGGTTTAGCTAGCGCACTTTCTAGTTTGCTCGTTAGCACCGCGATCTGCGCTTTTAGGGCTGCTATCTGGTTTCGTAACTCTGTTTCTACTGGGTTGGGTGTGGGTGGAGAGGAAGGTTTGGGAGGAGGAGGAGGAGAGGCGTTCCCACTCACCTGCCGCATCCCGTTCTGGACTATGCTGGCCCAGGTCTTCTTTTGCTTGGGTTGATCAGAAGTCGACTCCCTGCTAGGTGGAGGGGGCGGGCGATTCCCGCTTCCTCCCTTCTTCGTCTTCTTGTTTTTTTTCTTCTTTTTCCTCCTCCTTTTCTCCTGATTGCTGGGTTGTTGCTGCGCGTTCGTGCGAAATTTCGCCGTGCAGTCTCTGGAGTTCGTGGCGTGTTCGCCGCCACACACCGCACATTTTGGGTTGCACAGGTGAGGGGACCGCACCCCCTCCACAAACGGGGCTAGCGTTCCGCAGAGTCCGCAGTTTTCTTGTCTCGGTGTCGGGCAGGTATCTGGCCTATGCCCCACCGTGCCGCACAAGTTACACGCTGGTATGGTGCGGCGGTACCTTGCTACCGGTATGACTTGCGCGTTGTACAGTACAGCTCTGGGCTTGTACTTGCCTTCGAAGGTGATTCTGGCTTTGTTAGAAGTTCCGAACTTTCGGATCTCCAGGATGGTGCTTTCTCCGTGAAAGCTTTTCACCTTCCCTCGCAGGGACTCGGTGGTTTCCAGATTGGCCACTGTGATGACTCCGTGAATCACGTTGTCTTCGCTCTGTTTTACGTGCCCGTGCAAATGGAGGTCTGCTCCTTCTTGGATTTTTATCGCAAAGTCCCCGACCAGTTTGTCTGCCGCGTGGATGCTCGACGTGCCCACGATGATCAGGTTTTGGTCCGGGGATATTGTGAAGTAAAAGTTGTCCGCTTCGGCCTCCCCGACTCGCTGTCGTAGGGCTAGGCCTAGCTCACCGTGTTGTAAGTTCTTCAAGCTTGTCGCCGTTAATGGTTTGATGATTAGCACCACATCGTCTGGTCTAAATCTGCAGAGAAACTTGGGTTTCCATGCAGCTTTGACTTGCCTTGGGCCTCCGGCTGCGCGCTCATCGGATGCCTTGTCGGGTTGCGCATGGTGGCCTCCGTGAGCTGACGTGGCCTTCCCTTGTGCGCAGGCTTGGAGTTTCTGGGCTCTTGTTTCAAAGGCCCGGATCACATTAGCGTTGCAGGCTTGGTCCCGACTGGTCTGCGGCACAGTTGTCCATGCCATGCCTTCCGGGTCGTAGCCGCGTTGCTGGTTTGCGCTTGCCATGTTGGCTTGGAGCGGCCTCCCCGCCGCCGAACGCCGGCGTTCAGCCTTGAGGCTGCGTCGCGGCGCTATGGCGGATGGGAGGAAAAACGCTTAAAAAGGTCAACAAATCGGCCCACCGGATTGGGAGTGGTCTCCCTGCGTGCCGGCTGACCTGCTGGTCCTGTCAAGTCCAAAATTGTCGGGATCAAACGCGTTGGGCCGCCGCCACGGTCGAAAATCGCCGGAGCCGATGTCCCATGCGTCCGCTCGCTACGCGCGCTGGTAGCGTCTCTCCGATGCGGGGCGCGTAGTCGCTGCGTCGTAGCCCATTGTCTGACACCCCTTGGCGGGTCAACGGGAACGCTGTCGCGTTCCACTCTTGAAGGCGAAGCTTAAGCGTCCTCCAATTTTTCCTTTTGGAACAGGGCACTGGCCGGCGATTCAGAAAAAAAAATTATGTTTTGTTCAGTTTATTAATGCGCCTTTAATGAGTACACGTCACTTGGACATGGTGAGCTTTTGCGATTTTATGATGTCGCATGACAGACAGGCCGGAAAACGCTTGACCAATACCAGAGGGCTAATGACAAAAAGGGCATCGAATCAGAAATAATGATTTTTCTTTTGTTCGGCATAATCATGCAAACTCAGTGTGCCCATATCATGTCAAATGGAAAGTTTTCGTGGTTTTCGTGACGTCGCGTGACCGACAAGCAAAGCAGGGGCGGCCCGAACATTTTTTGACCAATCGTAGAGCCACATAAAAGTAGCATACTAATGCTCCTTCCTGGACGCAATTAATTTAGTTTTGCCTATCAAGCTTGCGTCCTTTCCACAGTGCAGTTTGCTTGCGCGTTCAATTCGAACAGTCAAACAAGACACGCACGAAGCTCATATAGTTAAGACACGTGCAATTAAACCGAAAGGAAAAGTTATAGTGAAAGTAATTAGGGGCTTAACGTAGTTTAATATTGAGAGCATTAATAAGTAACATAATCATCGCTTCGGCTATATGGCGCCGCAGTCTGGTATCTTTAGTTTTGCGTCGTTAAATATCAGGGTGCTAATTGGCCATATAAAGTGATCTGTTGTCTCTTTCATACCATTGAATTACCTTAAGCAACATTTTGTGCAAATGAAACGAGAGCAACATATGTATTAATTCCCGTCCTGCTGAGACATCATCACCAATCTGAGTGACCATAAGAAAAAGGAAAGCATACACTAAGATGGTTTCAGTTACTATGACCAGCACGGCGGCGCTTTTGAAGACATAGAAAACAAGTAGAACACCTGTGAGAATTACTACACTTAATCCGAAAGAAGTCCAGATATTTCAAGTGGATTGGAAGACATCCAATTCAGTTTACAGAACTGAGTGCTCTTATAACTCTTTAGCCCAGTGTCGTAAAGAATGAATGAAAAAGTTGGAAATAATCAGCTTTTTGATTATATTCGGAATATAGCTTTGTAGTATCGAAGGTAAAACCAAAAATAACGGGTGCCAAGTGTTGCTTCGCGAATGTTTTCCGGCTCCAAGACAAGCATGAATTCAACGAGGGTGCAGCTATTTCGATTGGATTACAACATTGACCAGTTCTTGCGGAAATTGAATGAAGTGTGACGCTTGTAGGTACTGTTCATGACAATGTCATGCATGCCTGCCGCTTATATGAAGCGGACATCCACGCCGCTACATAAGCAAACGCAACTGCCTAAGCACCCGTCGCTAAAGCACTACACTAGTTTCAAGTTAAAACTGACTACTTTCGGTAACGTAGGCACATTCATTTAGTTCATAAGCAGGCCTTATTGTGACCACAAACTTCTGTGGCCTCTGCCAAATGTACCTCTAACGCGTGGTTATCAAACGTTCTGGACAGCGGTAGTTTTCTAAGTTTAGCCCAGCCGGCCCTGTTTTCTGTGTTCGCAAGGTCATTTATACTTTGATCGGGTTACTGCGGACGAGTGATCTGAGGCTGAAGTTATTTTTTTCCACGTGGTGTTACCGCGCGCTTTCTCTGCCACATATGAATAATGTTGAAGCTCTTACACTGCGCCTGTTTATTTGAATATTCAATACATAACTTGGGAAGCTCGCGCTGTGGATAACGGCGCACTGGTCTTCCTTTGCAAACGCACGCACGCACACACACACACACACACACACACACACACGCACACGCACACGCACACGCACACACACACACACACACACACACACACACACACACACACACACACACACACACACACACACACACGCACACACACACACACACACACACACACACATGTGTAAGGTAAGTTTGAGAATCTGTTAGGCGCTACACTACGCCAAACGCTCTTATGAACGTTTGATGTGTGCATGTTGCTCTAAGCTGGAAGCACATACACGTCCAATCTGGAGATTACTGTAGCGCAGGTGAAAGCAAGCTATTACACAGAGAAACCTACAGTGACAAAACGAGCTGACCAAATCTGACCGAATGGAAGGCATGTCTGCTTGTGGTCGTTCTTGCTTTCAGTATCGAAAGTTAGCTCTACCTGCCGGGTTCACATTGAAGTGCCCACTGTGATTATTCTATCATTGCGACAAAATTGTACGACACTCGAGGCGTGTTCACACTGTCGCCGTCGGCGCCATCGCGCTGTCGGAAGTGCAACGGCGCATGCGCGGCACTCGCGACTAGCCCGCTGTGGGCATTTGGGCCGCATGCTGACCTAGCGTATCCGCGGCCCGCGCGCCGCGTTTTAGAGGTCTCGTGATGCACTACGGGTGCAAGGGTGAGCACTCGAAGTTCTGCGTGTGAGAAAAAAAAAACACGTTTTTTTTTTCTGGTCAGAAGCTAAGTTAAGGCAGTGTTCCATCATGTAAAGAAAGTCCAATTCAATATTAGAGGTCGATGACGTTTGGTGAACCCAGCTGAATATACATTCACGATACTGTGCGAAGCATTCGCGGTGAAATCAGCTGTAAAACCTGTAGAGTCACGTAACACTGACACCTCACAGGGTAAAATATAAATGTGGCGTCGCTACCGTGACTGCTAGCATGATGAATAGGGAACAATAATAAGACGATGAGAACAATCTATGCATGAACAACGAAAGTTCTAGATATATTACTCTATAACAGGTATGTTGACTGCGCGCCACTAGTACCTGCTCGGTTTCATTCTTTTGTGGCTGGCATGATGCGCTTCCTTCTTATCCACAATCCGGAACAATACTCTTACCACTTTGAGTTTTTTTTCTATACTATAGCAACGCGTTCCTCTGCGTATTTTCGTTGCTCCGCGCCCTGAAATGACCACGAACTCGAGGAGAAAACTCTCTTCATGCACAAAATACGGACGATTGTGGTGCCTGGTCATTAGCCTGTCATTTGCCACGGTACTTCGCCATTGTGGTTGCGATAACAAAGCAACATTTCAGGAGTACGGTCGCGGCAGATAAGCTAGAACAGACTTTTGTTTGCAACCGAAACAATGCTGGCAAGGCTAAATGTGCCTGTTTTGCTGACGCAACAAAGGACTGCCCTGCGCGCCGATTTGCTCTAATTACAATAGGAGCCTCTTAAGCCTTGCGGCTTGCGCGAGCATAAAAATTAAAAAAAGTCCGTTTAGAACATTTTCCAGCCGCACTGTTAACTTTTTAACAATACTTAATCTTACCTGTTGTCTATGGACGTAATTTCTTTCTCACTGAGACTAAAATTCGTCACTTAGTGATTTCTCGTACGTAACAATGTGGTACTAATATATGAAGGCTGAATTGAGCACGTTAGTAATAAAGAATGTCTAAATTTTAACGATGATTTTTCGGCATGAATCAATACCAAACTGCTCAAAAGCTCTCGTAGCGTGTTCGCTTTCTTCACTTTTGTCTAGTCTTAGCGCTAAATTTTTCTCAATGTGGCACTCTTCAGTGGAAAAGCTTTGTTGCAGAAAAATTCTAAAATTCGCGGCCGTACCACTATGGGAAGATGGAAGACCAGCGTAGCTGTTGGTTTTTAACTATATGTTAAATTATTTAATTTGGTGGGTATGTTAAATTGGTTGAAGAGACACCACACATAATTTCCTTGTTTACTTCTGCCTTGTTTTTTTTAATTCCATTCAATTGGTTACCATATAGATCATAGCCTTAAGGTCGCTTTCGTAAACTGCTATTGGTTGCGCGTCTATTCTAGACATATTTTTGTTGAATGCGAGATCAATGCACTTGCGTGTTGTTGTTGTTGGCACACCTATTTCACTGCAACCATTTATGCCGAAGCGTTCGAACATGAACAATGAGATCCACCTTCCGTAGGGCCTGCTGATGTCAACGTTAATATCCCCCACGACGACGAGGAATGTGTTGTTGTCGAGAGACACCTAGCTGAACACGTCAGTCAGAAAGACTTCTGCCTCTCTCTTTGAGGTATGTGCTATTGAGCATTGACCCTTTCGGCACTATCACCAAGGTCGTCCCATCTGATGATTTGTTTTTGTCAACAACCCGGATACACTTTTTTTTCCATATCCTAGCCATAGACAGCTTCGTTGTACAAATAGGAACTCCCCTTGCTCAGGCGAAAGGTGCCCATCCAGCACGAACTTTCTGAGATACACGCTTTACGTAATATACGTATGTATATTGTGCAGCAATATCGAAAGCGTTATAACAGAGCCTTACGAAAAGACGCACTAAAACATGGCCGAAATATACAGCGCAGGGCAATGTTTACTACACGGTGACAACAACTGCAGGCAAGAGTGTCATGACTAATACACACCGGTTCACGTTAGGTTCTTCAATTTTTGAAGTTTCGAAGGCATCAGGAAAAACACTCAGGCTTTGTAGAACAAAGACAAATACTATCAGGGGTCGGTACAAGCACCTAGTTTTGTCAGTGATGTTAATATAAATTTGTTGCAGTTGCGTTGAGTACTGTGGCTCTAACCACAAATGCCGGAAACAACCTCGTTGTCCCCCTCTTTAGGCATTTCGTTGCTGTGCTTCCTCACCCGCCTCCCTGCCCTTACAGTTGTCGTCTTATGCTAGTTCCTTTGGCTGCAGTGCCCGTGGTGTGAGCTAACATTTTCATGCGCACTCGTCGCTTCAGCGTTGCAGTTCAAATAATGTCCAACCATCTAGGTCACCAAATCCAGTCTCACTATACCATGAAAACATAAGTGCTTATCTAATATTTACGTAACATTTTTTAGCTGACACCGTCATCGTCCCCACCTTAAGTCCACTGCAGTATGAAGGCCTCTCCCAGCCATTTTAGTTACCCATAACCCCACTATTCCGAGAACATGGGAAGTTCATTACACAACCAGGTTACCTCATTAGCAACATCATGGCTGTATTTGTCTGCCTTGGGCACCAAATTTATTACTTCAGCAGAGCATCAATTATCTGCGTGTGAAGTATACATATAGCCTCTTCACTTGCGCCAATTAGCCACGGGCTGTTGAGGGAAAGGTGCTACTCGGCCTTTGGGCACACAAATCAACGAAACGAGCCACCAACGTTCGCTTACAATTTTGCTTTAACACAGGTTTCTACTTCAGGCCGTGAATGGGAGCTTCGGACCCGAATGTGAATATAGTCGCATTCTATTGCCTATCCTTGTGGTCTGTTTTTGCTTTCTTCTCTTCCTGTTCACTCTGGACAGAACAGCAGGTTAGGGGACTATTACCCCAGGCTAACCTCTCTGGGTTTTCTCAAATAAGTTCGATCTCTCTCTGCAAAAGTGCGGTCCTCCACTTAGCGCATTCAGCAAGAAATGATGGTTTGCTGCAATTAAGCTATTCGTATATGCATACTATTGCAAAAAATGAATGAGTGAGTGAGTGAGTGAGTGAGTGAGTTAGTTAGTTAGTTAGTTAGTTAGTTAGTTAGTTAGTTAGTTAGTTAGTTAGTTAGTTAGTTAGTTAGTTAGTTAGTTAGTTAGTTAGTTAGTTAGTTAGTTAGTTAGTTAGTGAGTGAGTGAGTGAGTGAGTGAGTGAGTGAGTGAGTGAGTGAGTGAGTGAGTGAGTGAGTGAGTGAGTGAGTGAGTGAGTGAGTGAGTGAGTGAGTGAGTGAGTGAGTAAGTGAGTGAGTGAGTGAAAACTTTATTGAGTACTGGTATCTGTGTTCTTCTGTGACTGGGACGAATTCTTGAGGGGAGCCTTCCTCCAGGTGTCTTTCGCGGAGGTCTTCACCCTCTGCTTCGACCGTCCTCTATCGCGAGCACTATGAAGACCAGCTAGGTCTAGTGCGGCGTGCACGATGGACAGCAGAAGCCAGCGGAGCCCTGGACTGAGGGCAGTCGACCGTTGTGATTAAGGACAGACTTGACAGAAGAATATTGTTACGGAGGAGTGGGGCATAGTGTTACTATGAACAGAGACGACGATTTGGTGAAGCGAGCGTGCGGCTGCTTCGGACAGCCATCTTTTGTATGCAGCGTTGCTGCAATTTGTAAATACCTGTAAATACATCTTTGCTTGACTATTTCTGCCCCGTGGCAATATCTAACGCGTAGGAGTAATATTTATCTATACCTGTGGCCAGTTGTCATAATTACAAAAAGTAACTAATTCTGTGCACCAGGGCTGTCACTGCTGCTTCACAACAACCGCTAAATATTCCTTTATGTGTAGGTTCTTCAGTTAATAATGAGGTAAGGACCTTCTGGCGTGACAAAGAATATTGTTGCTGATGCAGGAACGAACAAGAACAGTGAACGTTTAAATCAGCTCAATTTGCCTTTCTTTTCCTTTCTTCCACTTTTTTTTTTTTTTTGCAAGGCGTCCGCTTCAGTTTTTGCCTAAGCATTTTCATCGACTGTTTTGCAACACTAGTAGGATAGGAATGGGTAACGTGGTGAAGACTGCGCTTCAATTTCATTTTTGCGTAAAACAGCTCGTATCTCATTTTATCTTCCCAGCTGCGACCAGCGATTCGCCCGAGGGAAAAAAAAGGGACGACATACTGTCCTTTCGATGAATGGAAGACACATCATGCTCAGTGTCTCCAGAAACCACTGGCTCTGTGCCATAGCCAAAACAGTGAATTCGTTATAGACCAAGCAGGCCAGTGGTTCAACTCCGGGGTCACATTTCCTTCGCTAAATGCGAGACACTGCAACAACAATTGCGCGTGAGTGCATCGTATGCGAACAAAAATGGCATCGTAACGACATAGGCCGAGAGCCAGTGAGCCAGAGCGAGCTCACAAAAGCACCACTGCATTTCTTGTTTTTACTCGCGCGCAAGTTCATGGCCATACAAGCGACAAAAGCCAGAGTGCTGTCAGGAAAATGGCATTGCGCATTTGAAAACTGCCTGGTGCGCTTCCCACGTGTTTGTTTTATTTCTTTTTTTTAAATTCAAGTGTTTCGGCACTTAAGGAAAAAGAATAGGCGTGCCATAAGACAACACGGCATTCTTTTTGGTATGCGTGCAGGGCTGAAGTGAAGGAAAAGAATAAAAGAATCCGAGGCGCTAAATTTTTTTGTGAGACACACTAAAAGGAAATGACAGATAATAAAACCACACGTAGTCTAGGAGAAGTTAACTGTTACGTTTAATCAGAATGTAGAATATAAGGTAAAGGCCAACGAAAATAGACGAAATGGCAGTTAGCCACACTTGGAGACGAAACACATATCTCAAAAGTTAAGGCTGTGGCTAAAGGTAAGTCCGACGTATCCCTTGAACTGTTTTCACAACTTCGTTAGACGGATCCGGCAGCTTCTTTATGGAAGTGTTGTGTGTTATGACTTGTTCGTTTCGGCATATTTCACTTACGATCATAGGACACGCGGAACAGCTAAATACACGCTTTCCTCGCGTGAACGCTCCAGCTGAGTATGCTGCAGTAGAGTGCGCCTCGGTGAGCACAGGCTGGCGCTATCCGCTGCAACTGGTGCATCTTCTTCCACGGCATTGACGCGTGCTTTCTCAGAAAGAAACACGCCTCCCATTCGGTGCCTCTCGACGTTACAGTGTGACAACGAATGCTACTCGCAAATGGAACAATGATACAATTATGCTCCGCTAGCGATATGTTTGAGTGGTTGCTGGAAATTCATCCGTGTCGCAGCTGTTTTTCGGATTTGTCACAATTACGAAGATGTCGAAGTAGCAATCCACAAACTAACAGGAACGTTAACTAACCGGAACTGGCCAAGTCCAACTCATTGCCCGATCGTACAGTTAATTAGCTCCACTGACCACTCTTCAAGTCTCCTTCAGTTTTCATTCCAGAACAGGTGAGGGGGACCCTTGTTGCACCGTTTGCTCTGTCAGTCAAAAGCAGGTTTTTCTATGTTTCTTCCAGAAACTGTGCTTCAAACATACCGCAATGCAAGCCAATAATATAAACATGAAAATTGGTAGAATGTGTATTTCACGTCGTTTGAGACGTCGTGCTACACGCGTTCAAAAGTATACTCGTCCTTTGTCCGTACACACTTATAATATGATGCTGCTTCGTATAGTTAACGTAGCGAATTTTATAGGTGGAATTGTGCGCTAACATGATGGCTAAGCTACATGCAGTAGCTCACCGCCATGGTAATCAGTGCCAGCGTAGCTGAGGATTCGCTTTTCGAACGGAACCGACAATTAAAAGTTGCTGTAAGTGTGCAATACATTCTAGATAAAAGGTTAGGGTATAGAATGCACGTAAAATTCTCAAGCGTTAGCCTTCCGAAACGACAGAATTGTCAAACTTTATGCGACAGAAACCTCTACAGATTGCCGCCAGTAAATAATATCACGAGTAGAGAAACAACTACAAGTTGCTCGTTCTTGGTATCGCGTTAAAATATCCTATTGCTACGCTGAAATACTGTACGGACCTGCTTCGATACCAGGTCCGTACAGAATTTTTAGAGATCTTTCTTTCAGTGGCAGTCTGCCTGAGGGAGCGAAAACCTTTTTCGCCACCTATTTCGAACAAGAGCAACAGGACAGCTAACAGTAGGTCCTTAAAGGGAAGCTGAAGAGTCTGTCGAATTCAATGAGACGCTCATATTTGGATGCGGGAACCTTATAAACCATGAAGGTAAAATTTTAGGGGGAATTTTTCACTTAGGAGCGACGCAATCGTCGGTTAAAATTACGCTGTAGCTCCGGCCCCCGTCGAGCGCCGCGCGCTGCTGCTGACGCTGACGATGCGAGCGGAGACCGGAAACCGCGGCTTAGTGACGTCAACACTGCTGTTCCGCTCCTTCGCAGTCTCCGCGACCGTGCCTGACCTGGCTTATTTCTGCGTGCGTGCCGTCCTAATCTGCTTTGCTCGACCCTACATTCCTTTATTTGTGTGTATATAGGAGTGGTAGTTGACGTGCGCAGCATCAATTGAACTTGTAGGCCGATCATGCCGGCGTTCTGTGCAGCCTACGCTTGCACGAACACCAGCGGCCGCGACGATGTTCCGATGTTCCATTAGTTCCTGCAAGACAAGAAGCTTTCAGCTAAGTGAGAGGCTGCTGTGAAGCGAAACAATTTCAAGCGCTCAAGAACCACAGTGTTGTGCTCTTACCACTTCCGTGACGATTACTACCGGAGTTTGTCAATAATGCGTGCTTTGGGTTCTCCTAAATATATATATATATATATATATATATATTTAGCACGCTCAAAGGAAGGTGCATGCTTATCGCCCACCCTTGACGCAGGTTTCATCGCCAAGCGCCGCGAATTTTCTATTCGCACGTGTGTTGTGAAACAGCCTGCATGCAGCTACCATAACGCAGTGCAAGCGTATGGTTTGCATGTGTTGGAAAGCCTGCTCGCGCCAAGACGCTGCGCTCCCCCTTCTCTCGCACACATATGTAGAAACCGACCATCTCACGTAGCCGACGGAATTCGCCGCTTACGCGCGCGCTGATGAAGGTTCTATACTACACGTGCTACAACAGGCGGTAAACTTTTCCCGCGATTAAAACGTCTGTGTAGATTGCCGACAGCTTTGAGGCCGCGCACAAATGCCGAAGATCGCATCACCGCTTACGTTCTACGAGGAGGCATGCAGGAACATAACACTAAGTCGTTTGCCCGGAAACGTACTCACTGGAACGCTGAATGCAGCTTAGCAAAAAACATACTCGCCAAAGAACATTTCCAACACAAGGAGATGCTAACACTTCACCTTCGTTCGCGTGGAAAGCAGTGCTTGCACCAGCATTTTTTGCTTCTTGGAGAGGCCGGCTCTTCGCAATCGGCTCGTACATGTAGTATGTACAAGTATGTACGTGCGTGTAGTATGTACAAGTATAAACCCCTTACAAGTGATCTTGCACGCGACCGCGACAGCGCTACAAGCGAGGCGATGGCTGTCGCGTTCACGCGTCGTCTGCAAGCCGAACTCCACGCGAGCGACGGCTTTGAGCGACGACTTCCCGGTATGAGGGCAGCAATATACACGCCGAAACTAGCGTGACGCGTGCTTTATCAATTTCAGTTGATGTATTTTACTGAAGAAGGAGCACAAAATATTTCTGAAGGTCTTGCACTAGGTTCTTATTCTTGCACGTGTAAAGTTCAATAGTTTGCTCGTTCCTTGCGACAAACAGTAGTAATTGAGTTATGTACATCTAGTTTCGGCTTCGCACAATTGCCTAGTCGCTCGTAGCATTTCCGGGCGACGAGCGACGTGTTCTAGGTTTGTAGAAACGAGCGATCGAGCAACAACACCGAGTGATTTGTTCAAGCGACGGCCCGTTTTGTCGTTCAAAGCCGTCGCCCGTCACCGTCGCACGCAAAATCGCTCTCGTAGAGTTTGGACTTAACGCCGAACTCCTCAGAGAAACGCAAGCTCTCGAAAATTTCCATGACCGTCTCAGCAAAACACCACCAAACTACTTTGCACCGTGCTTCGTGTGTAGCGGCAGCAGTCGGTCCGGACGAACACCACTGTTAACGTCACGAGGTGCCCGACCAATCACAGGCGGAAACGAGGCGCGCGAGCTGGGTGTGTCTGCTGCTGCACTTTTCGTCGAAATATAATATGTTTTCGCTTTCTTTCGCTCAATTTCAATGCGATATTCGGATTCAGAGGGTTGAAAACCACGGCGTACTGCTCTTCACTCATTTTTTCTGGAAAAGCTTTCAGCTTCCATTTAATGCTGCCCAACAGCCACAGCTGTCGTTGTTGCTGCCCCCAAAACATAGAAAACACGCTTAGACGCATGATTCAAACGTTCATTACATACCGTTGCCGAGTGGTAGCGAGAAAGCACTGCTTGCTGCCATATTGCCATTGTCAGGTGAGTTGCACAAGTCGCTTTAGCCGCGTCAGGCTAAGTGCCAGCCCGCAAAAAAAAAAAGCAAATAATAATAATAATCGAAAGAAAGTAAGGAGTTGCATCGAACCCGGTTACTTCAACGTAGCATTCAAAGGTTATACCGCAACGCAACCAGCAAGGCACAGCGACATACTTACTGACTGCAAACTTCACGAGGTTATGCCGCAGGATCTTTGTTTAATTTTGGCGTTTTAGAAGGCCAATTCTCCTTCACCATACGCACATTTTACTGTATTTATTTATTTATTACGTATTTAACGGCGACAGCCGCGCGTCTTTCGATAGAAAACAGTCTTCAGCCGCGCTGGCACTGATTGCCGTCGAAGCCGGATAATGCACGTAGATTATCCCCCTTGCTTGCGAAGAATCCGACATGGCACATATGTGATGACGGCGAGGTTTGCTTGCGTGATGGACAGCTTGGTGTGTATTATAACCACTGTACTCTGAAGGCAGTTTGAAGCTTTGTGGGATAGTTTATCCTTGATGGATCTGCCGTATCTTAGCCGCTTGATCAAATGGACACCTCAGACCTACTTTCAACCGTTCAAATCAACATAATTACCTTCCCCTAAGCTCTCTGTGGCTCCGTTGTCTATCCCTTCGTGTGTTAATGGATAAAAAAATCGAGTGCTTTGGATCCCGCTACTGTGCCCGCTCATTGGATGACGAACTCCTCGAACATGGCACTCTTGACGTTATGAAGTATATAAAGCCGAGTTGGGCGTATTAGCCAGTTGCCTGCATCTAGACTTTTAATCTCACCACTATTATGCTAATGCCTAAACTTCGTTCGGCACTGAACATTCCGCATTTACGATATATATATATATATATATATATATATATATATATATATATATATATATATATATATATATATATATATATATATATATATATATATATATATATTCCAACTGTTGACTTTGCGCATGGTTTCTCCGAGAGCTTTTTTTTTTGGCACGGTTTATAGAAGTATGGGTGAAGATCAGGAAGCTCACGCTTAGGCGCCTTCACCCGCCGCTCCGAATCACGCATATTGACAACGACGATCAAGCGAGCTTGAGTGCGTTCTTCAAGGTCACGACACCTTCTTGACTTCATGTACGGAGTGAGCCAGTTTCTCGACTGGAAAAATGCTTGTATGGGTCTTTCCGTGCTAGTTTCTCACCGTCATTGTTTGATAAGTTTCAAAGGATACCAAAAAATGGAGTCGAGTTTTCTGGGAAACCACCGGCACACTAAAGTGAATACGCGGCCATGTGTTGATCTACAGACGTGGCCGGCATAACGTGCGATTTGTGCGAAAGTGCCGATTGTGGGTGCCCCTATTTATGCGAGATGCGCGTGGCTTACCTGAAAGCTCCGGCCGCGCCTATCAGCATGGCTGCTGCAGTTACGGTGGTCGCTTTCCTGCTTTGCATGGACGCCTGGAGTATAAGGCAGGTGGATAGATATTAAATGGTACATTTGGCACACTACAGACTGCATTCATGGTCACTTTGAAAAATGATTAGGATAGTACCCGTTCGCGTTCAAGTGACAAAGTAATGTTGGGCACAAGTGTTGGGAGGAGCCTACCCGGTTCCTCTTTTGGCCTCCTTGTTACTGCGCGCGGAGGGACCAGTCAATTAGGGATCTCCTTCGCTCGCTCGCCGACGAGCCACGACGCGAGTGACTGTCGCCAATCGTGTGAAGCTGTGTGGCTTAATACCTATCTTCGCATGTTCTTTCTTTAACTGTTTAGTGCGCTGACGAACAGTTTTGCGAATGTTCCACCTTTTTTCTTTCTTTTCTGCGTCGGCTGCCTTTTGAGAGGGCACATGGGTACAGGTGGCGGGTATGAACTTAGAGCGTGCGGTGTAAGAGGTGTAAGAGCAGCTTGTAAGAGCAGCTACACCTGCTTAGAGCAGGTATAAGAGGCAGCGATCTGTTGGCAGTTTATAGAAAGAAAAGAAGAAAATGACGGACTTGCGCATCACACGTTTATTCAAGCGAATTATCTAGTTTATGTGTGCCAATACAACCAATGCTGTAGACAAGTAGCTGAAGTTGCAAGGTTTCTCGGCCAAAATTGTCCAGCAATTTTTGCTCTTTTTTTTCATATTAACAGTAATGCTTCATGAGCAAAAAAACACATTGTCAAGCCCGTGACCTAAAATGAAAATTATAATAATGAGTAATATACGTACTCAATAAACAAAAAAAGGAGTAAAGATGTCAGTGGTCACTCGGCAATATGTGCCATCGTCTCTCAAGTGCATCGTTAGCAGGTAGAACATATATGCATATCAACAAACCATAACCCAATAAGCTCTTCAGACAATTGTGCTATCTTTAACATTTGTATCCCCTTGCGTTTAGCGTCCTGCATGTGTCGTTTTGTTCATGCACCAATATTTCATGTTCGATTGAACTGTCTGCTTCCTATATCTCACAAAAAATCGACCGTAATTGAATAGTGTTTCCAAACAGTAATTTAATACATGCAACTATTTTCACCTGACCACAAAGAGTGAACTGCGATTCGGGCTGACGGGAGAAGAAAGCGAAGAAAAAGCTGTAGAAAGTGCTAGTAGTGGCAACGAAGGTTGCACGGTTGAAAAGGGAATATTGTGTCGACCTGGACAAATATTTCCTGTCACGATTGGTCTACAGAACAAGTGAAGCACATTGGTAAGTTGCCCGTATTGACATATGAAAGTTATGTGCATCACGTATGTAACCAATTCGCAACACTTTTGCCACAGTTCTTTATTTATAGGTATTTTTCAACTGGTTACGCTGGTGGCAAATAACTTTTTTTGTAATTAACTGCTTCCTCCCATTATCATTATTTGGGAGCAACCTTTGAGATCTGTGCAGTTGATAGGACAACATGTACCAGACAGCACACAGATCATGCTAGCGAAAGCAGTTATTTCGGGCCAGAAAAGAGTTGGGGATAAAAAGTGTTGCGTGGTAAACATGTCTGGATAAACCAAGCGCAGCACCTAGCACTTTCCTAAAATTTTCGTAGCACGAATACGCCCTATAAAAACAAGTTACTGTTATAATTGGTTGCCAGTATAAAATTTGTTTCGCGAAACGCCGGTCTAATGCAATCGAGGCTACGTTATCCGCTAGCTCGTTAGATCATTGTAATTGCAGCTCATGTACGTGCAGGAAAAAAACATCGCAAAAACGCATCAAACAATATATAACTACTAATTTTAGCCAAGAAGTTAGAGATGTCGGACTAATTGAGGTTGCCACCCAATCCTCTGTACCAACAATATTGAAAGCTTGCTTGAAATATTTTATCACTTTTTGTAATCGCTGAAATAATATAAGATTTTCTAATGTGTAATAGAAATCAATTGTATTTTGCATTTCGGATCTGTTACTGTCATTCAGCAGTCTGCAGTGTAGTGATCAACCGCAGAAAATTTATTTTCGCGTACGCAGCGTTGCCCAGATAACCTATTTTGATTAGCTGAGTCTGACAAAGCCATATGTAGAGAGAAAAAAATACGAGCTATAAGGGGCAAGTTGGATACGTACAATTGCACAACACAAAGAAAAATATTTTCCACAATTGGATCTGCCGGATGGGGACAGTACGAGAGAAATGCAGAAACAAGGATCACAATGGGCATGGGACGGTTGCGTGGCCACATACTGAGACCTCACCCAACACTGCAGATTCGAAAGATGCACATTCCCGCCACCGCAGAATAAATTAAACAGAAACGAGGCCTTACGCTTGCTCCAAACGCACACCAACCCTAGCCCCGCCGTCTGACATCACTGCTACCCCGGATTATACTAAACTGATGCGCGTAAAGCGTGCAGACAGAGAGTAACGCTGGGACACATGCTCTGGGAATGTTCCGGGAACAACAGTACTGAAACCACGGAAGATGCCGCCCTAGTTCAAGGACTTCGTGGCACCGCAACCAAAACTGCCGGACCATTCTTTTTAATAAAGTTTATTTTCTTCAGAGTGCGAAGGGCTTCCCTGCCAATTGTTTTTGCTGATGAAACTCGAACATATTCCCGCACCATGTATAAGATCGGGAGAGAAGTGCATCATTCGCGGTGCCACGCCGAGCTATAAAGTCCGGTTGCCTGACGAGACGTCCTTGGGGAAGTCCTTGGGTGTATGCCCTCACGAGCTACATATACACCACCACATAGCCGGCGCCGTTTGGTAAGCTGTTAAGATCTGTCCAAGTGATACTTAAATGAAAGAGCAATTTGAAAATCACAGGCTCAGAAACCTGTCAAGCTTTTGTTCGTTACGCTTCATAACAGTAAATCATAAATCAATTCATGTTTTTTTTTCTTCTGGTTAGGACAGGGATATACAGCTAGAAATTTTGCATTCGCACAGCTTCACAAATTGTTTGGATAACATCGTGAATAAATTGTTCTACTGTTTTGGAGAATGCATTTAACCGCAACTACGTATTTATTACACCCGTTCGATGCAAGTTAGCACTTTTTTTATTTATTGTGAAGTTCGGGTGCTTAGATAAGACATGCATGCTTCTTCGTGCATTGCAATGAGGTAATTATAGTGGTTGCTTTATTAATGGATTGGCTTATAGTGCCATTTTGTGTGTGTGTGTGTGTGTGTGTGTGTGTGTGTGCGTGCGTATGTGTGTGTGTGCGTGTGTCTGTGCGTGTGTGCGTCTGCGTGTGTGTGCGTGTGTGTGTGTGTCTGCGCGCGCGTGTGAGAGTGTGCGTGTGTGCGTGTGTGCGTGTGTGCGTGTGTGTGTGTGCGTGCGCGCGCGTGTGCGTGTGTGTGCGCGCGCGTGTGTGTGTGCGTGTGTTTGTGTGCGTGCGTGTGTGTGTGTGTGTGTGTGTGTGTGAGGCAATTAAAATTGCAGGTGTCTGCAGCGTATGCCAGACTTGCAAATTGTGACATTATTTGCGAGCTTACCGTGTTGTATAAGTCATGCCAGTTGCTTGTTTACCTTTATTTCGATAACAATTGGGGAAAAGCCACGCACAATTAAGCATTGATCTGCGCTATACTTTCTTCTACAGATGGTATGCCATAGGTTCCGTGAATGGCGTACCATTGGCCTGTAACAGGCTGTGTTTTAAGTATGTCTATTATTTAGAGTGAGAAGTAAAGAAAGCACCGAGAAAAGCTGTATTTGCACATGGTTTCTTCCCGTTGTGGTGAAAGTTAAATAATTAACCCGCATGCCGCATACAAAGCGGGAAGCTCGCAAATAGGACAGCCTTCGCAAGCGTGGCATCGCAAGCGTGGCATCGCAAAGCTACTGACGCTTGGGAAGCATGAGGAAGCTGACAGAAACAAACACAGGCATGCAGTAAATGTACAACAAGTGTTTTGAAATCACACTTCCCAAGCGTTAGGCGAAGCAAAATTCACACTTACGAAGACTGGTTGCTATGCGGGTCGAAAACTAACACGTAAATGAAGCGCGCAAAACGTGTCCACGACTCACACTTGCTCAGCGTTAGGAAATTAATAGCTTAAGATGGAGAGATTAAGAGCTCACAGACTACTTGACCTCTGCGGTGTAGAGGGCATTCCAAGTCCACCACATTGGCCGTAAGCAGCGCTTTCTAACACTTAAGCACTAATCGGCTGATGTTGTATACAAATATCCAAGAATGTGGCTGGAGCCACGGTGTCGTGTTGCCTTAATTGGTAAAGCGCACGCGTAGCGCGAAATATGTGAGCAAGACCACACCTTCGGCAAGTCATCTTCTCGTCCACTTACATTCTCATTTAGGTAAATATTTCTACATTCAAAATAAACATAACGATTAGCTTCTTCTATGATTTCTCATTGTCTCTCACTTCGTATGATTGTGACTACGGTACTGAAGCGCCGATTTTCAAGGACAATAAGGCAGCAGCTAAGTTGAACATAATTATTGACGTGAAAGCGTGAACCAACCACAGAACAATTGTCCTCATGTCTCTTTCCTTTGGGGCACAGAGATAACATTTATAGGCACCAACTGTGAAGGTGGTTATTTAATTTCATGTTTTGTCCTCTGATATTCTAGACTACAGAAGATAACTCAATAACAATTTAAGTTGGACGGATGCTGGCTCGCAGTACATTTAACAAAATGATTGACCAATGGCTTAACTTAGGATGGTGAACAATAACATATCACATATGTTATTCAAGTACCACAACGTGTTACTTGATTTCTTGATCACATATCAGAAGAGCTCGCTAGATGTCCATTGAGCAAGCTTTATATATTTGCTCAAAATCCTTTAATTGTTTGTAATCACAAGGCAATAACAATTTTTTTAACATGAGCTTTATGAAAGTGTTGAAAGAAGTGATGTACCGTATGGCCGTATTAAAGAGAAAGATGTTTCTGCAATAGACTGAATGGCGTGCGCATTCAGCTGCATGTAATAAAGCCACACTATCGAGCTCAATAACTATATAGTGTTGAGAGTTCACACCGTATTTGTGTCATGAAATAATTTTCTGCACATCAGTACCACTATGCAGTGCTGTATCTTCGTAGAAAGAAGGTTTTTGGGGTGACGAGAATTGATTCAGTGTCGCTATCAGACGCATGTGTTGTGATAACATAAAGAAATTTACATTTTCTCTTCTGTGCTTTCGTGGGTTTCGCTCGCTGTTGTTTCTGCATCACCCAGTCATTCTAAACTCAAACGGAGCTTTACTACAACAGACGTTCTTCCACACTGTGCCGCATGCGTCATCAATAACGGCCGCGCGTCCTTTATGGAGCAGTTCCCTCGAAACGAAACTTCATCTTTCGCCACTCTCCCGTTCCATTCTTGTTGGAAATGCTTCGAAAAGCTTAACGCGGTTCTTTTTCTTGTGACTTTGCAACGACAAAACACTGCGCACTCTCAGCGTGAATGCTAACAGTGATTCATCAAAAATCACGATTGCGGGGCGTTCAAAGCTGAGAACGGCAAGGGGAGAGGGATGTGGATTAAGAAAGTGACATCGTGGATGAAAAAGCAATGACAGCGGGAAACCAAAGCGGAGTTCGTAAGAAGACGAGGGCGGGAGTCGAAGTTCGAAAATAAATAGGGAGGGTGAGAGGAATGCACCATCTCAAAACGAGAACGCTGTCAATTCCAGAGACGCACTCCAGGCCCTTCGTTTCTTCATTCGCCAGTCTTGGACGAAGGAAGGAAAAGAAAGGATATCTAGTGTTTTCTTGTAGCAGAGTTGAAAGAAAAATTGCACGGGCAGCGCGAGTTCTCCTTAGTAAAGAAGCAACGGGGTGCCCGCGACTGCGCTGATGGCGCTACCAACCAACAGTTATTGTGCAGCCACGAGCAGCAGTATCTATCAGCTTTCGTGCTATGTGCCACATGCGCGCGCGCACACACAGACACCGTTGCCGCAGTATACGTTGTGGCAGCAAGCGATCGATGCCGAATAGCCGCTTTGCGGAGCGGCACCACTCGACAACGGTGCTGCGGGAAGACGGGCAGGCGTAGAGGTGCAGTCGCCGTTCGTTGGCTGCGCGCTACCGCCGACGGCGCCGCTGCCGCGCTCTGCGAGCACAGCGCGAGCGCTCAGTCGCTCCTCGGGACGCGCCGTCGAGAGTCGCTTCTCCGCCAAACACCCGCGTAGGAAAACTAAGCGCACACTCGCGCACGCTAGGACGCCTTGCGAAGCTCTTCGCGTTTGCTTAATTGGGAAGCACTTGTGGTGTTTTTCTCTCGAAACCCACTTCTGCTGCTTTCTTCGTTATCAGTCTTGTCGTCGCTTCCCCGTAGAATGAAACCGAAATAACTTTTATCGCTCAGGCTTTAGCTATTTTTGCTCTAGTTTCCGTCGAGTCATGTTTCATAGTCGAGGAAGCAGAAGTGTACCTTCGCCACCACAGCGGCTTCTTTGGCACAAGCCTTTGCACAAAAGGAGCTTGGAACTGACTTGCGGCTTCTTTCGGCTCGTCGTGCTCAGTGTGATGAGCATAGCACCGCGACCGGGATACTGTTTCGGCGATGACTACTTCGGAAGGGGTGAGTTTGAATGTCTCAATCGAGTAAAAGCTTATAGGGAAACATTTTCCATCACAACTGTTTCCTGACCTTCGAGCTTTTGCCCAAATGACTATTTACGGCACGAGGCATTTTAATCCAGGAAAAATATTTAGACATTTAAAGGGTATGATTCTTGCTGGCGTTGGGAAGCATTACCTTAAAACATTGAAAACTTTTTTTAAACTTCCTTTCCTGGATACAAAATATTTCAAGGCACTCCAATCAATTTTATTCTGCTCGAAACAATCTTACCCGCCGCCTAGCTCGATCATACTCGGTGGAAATTTATATTTTACGCAAGAAACGATGGGAGTTGCCCCAGAAATATTGCGAGGTAAAAACCCGCACTGACGCCTCATAAAGAATTGCATTCATTCACTTCGTTTCGAACTTCTTAAATCACGACGAATACAAATAATATCCGCACAGTTAATTGTGATGTGCTGTGTTCTTGCAGTGCCTGCATGCAGCAGTTTCCGCGCCGCTGTAAGTGCCATCTCTTTTAGGCAGATACGCACGTAATCAAATGAGACTGATGCTGTCTGGACAAATGGAGAATGTTTACTGCAATGTACGCAAGTCAAGGCAACTTGGAGAGCGTTGAATACCGACTAAAATGCATTATTTTCACGCATTCACGTTCACATTATTTTTGTCTTCATTCACATCAAGTTAGAAGCGTTTTACGCACTTCCATGAGTTTCTAAAGCACTAAATCATTCAAGACAAGTTTGAGCAGACAAACTGATCCAACTTGCAAGCTTTACGGGAAAAGTGGTCGTTGTAAGTTGTATGGTAGAGCAGGCGGATAGTTTGAACAGTTTGTTTCTCTACAAAGCATGCACGACTTTATATGAATGGCGATGGTGTTGTTCAGTGGAAGAAGGTCTCCCATTAGCTCAGCAATCAGTGACAAATTATGGGCAGCGTAAATACCACTACCCCAACAGTGAAAAGAAGTCCATGTTTGTAGTAAAACATCATAGCACCTGCTGGATTTACTTATGCAATATTTTTTACTTGCGTTGGTACAATAAGAAAAGGAAATACGTATATCATACTACGTTGAACTTTTCAGCAAACTGGTTTCATGCACAGAAGAATGTTGAAGGCAATTATCAATACGCGCGCATCTTAAATGCATGTGTCTTTAAACTGCGACTAGAAAGCATTTTGACTTATTATGCTTGACACGGTTATCAGCTTGGTCGCTTCTCTCCTGCGCATTTCTTTCTTTCTGCTTGCCTCAGCTTATGTGTACAGTCGATATTTGGTTTAATAGAAGGGATAGTGTCAAAAGATCTAGCAGAAAAACGCAAGATCAGCAGCCTTCATATATATATATATATATATATATATATATATATATATATAATATCCGCGAGGAGCTTCAACTACAAGACCTAAAGTGTCCCCCTGCTGCCTGCGCACCAACCCCCACCTTCGACTTGCGCGAGGTCGTAAAGCAGGAGTTGACGGCGATGACTACACCCACGACGCATCTTGCTCCGGTAGCGCGCTCCACACCTACCTACGCGGATGTTGTTTCGCTACCCAACCCTACCGTGACTTCCGTGCCTACTGGCGTTTCCTATGACCATTTGGCTTCGATGGGAACCAGAGCCCTTGCTGCGCCATCGTACCCTCAGTGGCGTCCACCTCGTCCGGTTTGTTTTTACTGTGGCATACGCGGCCATATATCTCGCTTCTGCCGCCGGCGCCAGCAGGATGAAAGGCGAGGCTATGCTGAGCACGAAAGAGACCGCACTCGCCGATCAGACGACTACTATCCCGGACCGCACTCGTTACCGCACTCGTTCCCTCAACAGCGTTCTCCGTCTCCACCAGCTGCTCCCAGTCTGCCTCATAGTTCCCGTTCGGCCAGACGTCGTTCTCCATCCCCTTACCGGCGCTCTACATCACCGCTTCGTCCCACTTCCCATTTTGTCGACCAGCACTCGGAAAACTAACTGTTGCAGTTTTTGGAGGGGAAACTGCTTCTTATCGGTCTTCAAAAATTCCTCCTGTTCGCCCCGCCAACGTGCTTTCTGTGACTGTCGAAGGTGTTCCCGCGTCAGCTCTCATCGATACTGGTGCCGCCGTTTCTGTTCTTCGGAGTGATCTGTGTTCCCGGCTCCGTAAAGTAAAAACGCCTTATCTTGGACCTATTTTGCGCGGTGCTAATAATGCATTCATTCACCCTGACGGACAGTGTACTGCTCGTGTTCTCATCGACGGCATACGCCACCACATTGAGTTTATCATCCTTCCAACGTGTATCCATGAACTTATACTTGGTTGGGACTTCCTACATTCTGCTTCAGCCGTCATTTCATGTAGAGAGGAAGTTGTCCAGATCACGGATACAGAGTTTGAACCTGTTGCGGACTCATCACTTTCATGCGTGAACTTGGCCATCGCTGCAGACTACGTTCTGCGTCCTGGTCACGAAGACGTTGTAGCCGTAACATCCCCTCAGATCGCCGACGGAGATGCCCTAGTCGCCCCTTCTTCCCGCTGTACGTCTCGCGGAATTCTCATTGCCACCTGTCTCGTCCGGTTTTCACGCGGCCGCGCCCTTCTGTCTGCTTGCAACACGACCCCAGATCCTGTGATGCTGCCCAAAGGGATGACTGTGGCAACCCTCGCCGACACTCAACCTATCTCTCTAGTCACGCTTTGCCCTTCTTCATCGCCAGCACCAACCTCAGGTTTGGATGATTCTTTCCCTCCTCCAGCCGTTCTTGGTTCTGACCTAACAGCCGCGCAGTCCGAAGCCTTAATGGTGGTCTTGGCAAAACACAAAGCCTGTTTCGATAGCTGTTCCCCTGTGTTGAGCCAAACTCCTGCGGCTACACACCGCATTGAAACCGATGGTTCCGCTATAATACGACGACGCCCCTATCGTGTATCGCCGTCCGAACGAAAGGTCATTGAACAACAGGTCGCTGACATGCTTGCGCGGAAGATAATACGACCTTCATCTAGCCCGTGGGCGTCTCCCGTGGTCCTGGTAAAGAAAAAAGATGGCTCAGTTCGCTTTTGCGTGGATTATCGAGCGCTCAATAAGATCACACGCAAGGACGTATATCCAATACCTAGAATTGACGACGCTTTGGACACACTACAAGGGGCGGAGTATTTCTCCAGCCTTGATCTTCGATCAGGATATTGGCAAATTCCGATGAACGAGACTGACAAAGAAAAGACCGCATTCGCTACACCGGATGGCCTTTATGAATTTAACGTGATGCCTTTTGGCCTTTGTAATGCTCCTGCCACATTTGAGCGCATGATAGACAACGTACTTCGTGGTCTAAAATGGAAGACATGCCTCTGTTATCTGGACGATATTGTCATCTTTTCGTCTGACTTCAGCCAACATCTTCATCGATTAGACGAAGTTCTCACGTGCCTTGCGAATGCTGGTCTCCAGATCAATACAAAAAAATGCAGATTTGCAAGCAAAACAATAAAAGTGTTGGGTCACGTCGTCTCAAAAGATGGCATCCAGCCTGACCCCGAAAAGATTAGTGCCGTTCTTCAGTTTCCTCGCCCCCAGCAACAGAAAGATCTACGTAGTTTCCTCGGCTTGGCGTCATATTTTCGTAGGTTTATACGCAACTTCGCAGCAATAGCAGCTCCTCTACACAAGCTGCTGGTTACCGGTGCCTCTTTCACGTGGACTAGCGACTGCGAGTCGGCTTTTCAAGCTCTTAAGCGGCATCTTACTTCTGGACCAGTGCTTCGCCACTTCGATAATCGTGCCCCCACCATACTCCATACTGACGCAAGCGCACAAGGTATTGGCGCAGTACTTCTGCAACGCAATACAGCATCTAAAGAGCAAGTCATAGCATATGCCAGCCGAACACTTTCTCCAGCGGAGCAGAACTACACCATTACAGAGCAAGAGTGCCTGGCTATCGTTTGGTCGATTCAGAAATTTCGCCCATACCTTTACGGCCGCCACTTCACCATCGTCACCGACCATCATGCTCTGTGTTGGCTGTCATCAATGAAAAACATGTCAGGACGCTTAGGCCGCTGGATACTCCGCTTGCAGGAATATGACTTCACTATAACGTACAAGTCTGGAAAACACCATCATGATGCAGACGCATTGTCTCGCTGCCCACTCTCACTCTCTCCAGGTAACGCGCCGTCGTCTTCCCAACCACGTCGTTCCGATGCTACGCCTGCCTCTCACCAACTCTCGATAACGCCCCTGGACCAAGTTACGCTTTCATCACGCTCTGATTTCGTCTCGCTTCAGCGGGCCGACTCCTACTGTCGAGCTCTCATGGATCGCCTTAGTGGGTTCGCCGAACCACCCAACAGCCGCTTGCGACGCCAACTTCGACAATTCCGCCTTCAAGGTGGCGTGCTACACCGCTACGTTTACCACCCAACAGGTCACCGGTGGGTCCCAGTTCTACCTCGCTGCCTTCGTTTGCGGGTGTTAGAGGCACTTCACGACGATGTATCGGCTGGCCACTTAGGCTTCCACAAGACTTACGACCGCATAAAGACCCGCTGCTTCTGGCCTGGCCTATCCTCAACGGTGGCCAAATACATTGCCTCTTGTGCGTCATGTCAGCACCGCAAACGCTCGACATCCCCTCCTGCCGGTTTACTACAACCTCTCCCTTGCCCAGACGCACCTTTTGAATTTGTTGGCATTGATTTATATGGTCCCTTGCCGTTGACACCCTCCGGTCACCGTTGGATTGTCACTTCGGTCGACCATTTAACAAGATATGCCGAGACTGCCCCTCTGCGATCCGGCACCGCTTCTGAGGTCGCCGACTTTTTCTTGCGCGCCATCGTCTTGCGCCATGGGGCTCCTCGCGTTCTTCTCAGTGACCGTGGCAAGGCGTTCATTTCACAAGTTCTCGAGGAAGTTCTTCGAGCCACTAATACCGTCCACAAATCTACTTCTACTTATCATCCGCAAACCAATGGCCTTACTGAGCGCTTCCACCGTACGCTGTCTGACATGATTTCCATGTACATCCGTCCTGACCACACTGACTGGGATAAAATTCTTCCTTTTGTGACATTCGCATATAATACTGCTATTCAACGGACTACCGGCTACAGCCCTTTCTTCCTTGTGTATGGACGATCTCCTTCCACCATATTCGACAGAGAACTATTTTTCGCACCTTCTTCGCCTAACGCGTCGCTTCCAGAAGATTTTGCTGCCCGAGTTGCACATTGCCGTCAAATCGCCCGGAAAAGCACAGAAGCTACCCAAGCTGAGCGCAAGCGTTACTGCGACAACAAACGCCGTGACCTACGTTTTCACCCTGGCGACCAAGTCCTGCTTTGGACTCCACTCCGCACCCCAGGCCTCTGTGAGAAGTTCCTTCCACGCTACATTGGCCCATACACCGTTGTGCAGCAAACATCTGCAGTGAACTATCTCGTCCGCCCAGTACACTCCGTCACTGACCGGCGCCGCCGGAATGCCGAAATTGTTCACGTCTCGCGGATGAAGCCCTTCACTCCCCGTTTAGATAATCTCTAATCTGCGGCCAGGCTGGCCGCTTCCATGACGGGGGGAAGTTAGTGTAAGCACTATTAACGTACTTCGTCGTTTTCATTTGTACATAGCCATCATCATCTTCCCTGTTCTTCGTCTTCTTCACGCGTGAGCTGGGGCGTTGCCTTTTGTGGAAAAAACAGCGCTCGACAACTTGATCGGTCTCGGTATTATAATATATATATATATATATATATATATATATATATATATATATATATATATATATATATATATATATATATATATATATATATATATGAAGGCTGCTGATCTTGCGTTTTTTTAACTTGCTTTTTCTTAACCGAACAAATACATTTCACTTTGCCGAAATACAATAAATAATTATCATCTTCGTCATGGCTAATATAGTGGAAATTCATGCGGTCGGCACTACTTTTATACAACAAAAATCATAGCACTTCCGTGACTCGACCTGCAGAGCTCTCTAGCATGCATTACAAAGCTGAACTGCACAATCACAAAAGAAAAGCGCAAAATCACGACAGAAGCCTATTCCAGTCTTTGGAGGCAATGAAGGATCGTAGCGCCACAAAAGTAAATACGACCTCCTTTTACGTGTAAGAAAGTCTCTTGATTTTCGCAATATTTAGACGCCATCTCCAAAAATGTTTCTGCTTTTTGAGAATTGTAACTCAGTACCGGCTATCTACACTGAAAGGATCCCGTGAGACCAATTTATTAAATAGTTAGATTTTTTTTCCTTTCGAACATTCTTCTAAGATGAACGCTCCTATCATTCATTCTAATCTTGTGACAGGAACTTATATCTAGGAAATAAAACTGATTAGGTTGAAATAACTAAGCATCTGAAACGCTGCAAAGAATGCGTAACTACACTAAAGCTATACAAAAAAATTGGGCGGCGTTGAATTATAAAACATTAGATTGCATAGCGAAATCGTCAGAAATAAAAAAGAAACACCTAAGGTGGCAGATATGCTTTCAACGGTTGTGTGTACTTATTTCTATAAGTAAGGAGAATGCCAGTTCAAGGAAATGATAGGTACAGGATATCCTGATACCCGTGTTGCATCACTTGAGGAATTCAATCCGAAAGTTTAGCCAGTCGACCACAAGAACATGAAGGCGCCTTGAAGAACTACTTGCGCTCTACAAGTGAAGTATGGGCAATTTTCCTTCTACGCTTGAGAGCACGGGAAAAAACAAAGTGATGGAATTATCTTTCAGTATGGCTTCCTTGATTAATGAAAATGATGAACTCTGGCGCATACCGAGGCCTTAGCGCCATCGTCCTTTTATGTGAACAAGAGTATGAGGGCCGCTCTCAGCGATCTCCAACTACCTCAATCTTGCATCGGCCGTGACATTTCTTTGCATCTGACACGGCAAACCTACCTTGAAGTCAAGGTACCTCTGCTGATAATGTTTATTGCCGGCAGCATTAAAAAAGCAGATGTCTCTCTTGGCACGAGGAATTTGGTTGGCAGTGATTCCTACGAAATGCAATGGTTGTATATATTTTTTTTGCAAATTTCCTTAGCCTGAAGTCGTTGTGGGTAATCATTATAAAAAACACGCTTGTCATATTAATGATTTAGCATCTTTTCTTCTTTCGAGAATTTTCCTTTCTTTTGAGCACATTACACTGCTACTGAATTACGTTCTTCGACCACACTGACACTGCCTGGAGTTTCAAATGACCGCGTGGTATAAAACTGAGGACAGCTCGAAAACAATAATCTAATTGACTAATTTTTCTCGGTACATTATTTTCAAACACTGAATACTAGAGTCAGGCAAGGCGATCGTGAAGCTTTTGTCTGTTTGCAGGAGACAGCAAAGAAGAAAACTGTCGCTCCTTAAACTGTGTCGACCGTATTCCATGTAGTTGTACTGGCACAGCTCTCAAGCTGGCAGTGCAAGCAGCTCGGTTCTGCTCCGAGGAAGATCGCGTGCGCTCTCACCACAGCTCCAAAACGCAATCAGCATTCGCTTCTTTGTTCCTCTCCGAGAACTATTCAGTGTGAGTGGTCAGCGTCATTGGCTTTCTCACTCCAGTCAGTAGCGCCTTCATTATCTCTTTATCAAAGCTTTATCAAAGGTCTATCTAGTCCGTGTCGTCTTCCTTCGGTAGTCACCTAATTAAACCAAGTATGACCGATCTGACCATTCTATGATTAATAAATATTGTAGTTATCGTAATGTCCTATGTGATTCTTTTAATATTTACTTATTGTTAGTGAGATGACTGTGCACTTTATATATTTTCGTACAATTTTTAACCTATGAAGTTTAGAAAAGCCAAGATATTGCTTTTCATCGGCGCGCTGTCCTACCTACTGATTGTTTGCAATATTTAACTCCATAAAGCTCATAGCGATTATTATTTACACTATTGTATAAATAAAACGATACGTTTTATGCCTTTAGACGCTCTGTTTGGGAAAAGGGTTGTTCAGATATGAGTATTAATCTCTAACAGTACAAGCAAATACTCTGCGCACATTGTGTTATACGCAAGAATAATACCACCGTCATAATGCGACTAATTTTACTAAACAAATGACTGCGACGAAATGAAAACACCGGCCTAAACAGCGCCTGAACTGATGAAAATGTATACAGTACAGTATGCAGCCTACAGGTATATAGTAGAGATGAAAAGGTATAAGAGACAATAACATTACACGTTTTCGCTACATGCGGTTTTAGCAAGCAACCTCCTGTACTGACCGAATTGAAAGACGTTCCACTTCAAAATTTTAAGCGAGAAGCGCGAAAAGTTTGATAATGCTACACTGCTATAGTATCGGGTTCCTTCAGGATTCAGGCCAACGCACTACACAACACACACAAAGAGATGAGTATATTAAAATAGAATCCCCTTATCGAGTAAATTCTTTCTTGTATTTTCTATCCACTAATGTTCTACTGACATTTTTGAACGAATAATTCAATTTAGCAATAACGTTTCGCTGCCTCCTTTCAGAACGAGCTTATGGTAGCCCAAGTACAATTACCGACCCGCGTTGGTGTGTCACTGGCACAAAGTAATCAATGTGCATAATAACTGTAAAACTGGTAAACACGTAGCTGTATATGAATATTTCGTTCTATTGTCAATCGTTACATTGGACTTGAAATTTACACCTGAAACATTATTCTTAATTCATGCTAGGTAGATATCGATTATGTAGGAACAATATACTCGAAGACGAGACATGAATAAGAAAGCAAATATGGTGAGGGAAGTGAGGAGGTCAGGGGCGAGGTTAGGCCAAGCGCTTATGTGCGTCCCGTGTTTCTTTATGTCTGGTTGTCCCTGTCCGGTGGTCACTAAAGGTAACAAATGGTGCCGAGATACTAAAGGTAGAGTGTTGTAGTAAAGGTATCACACTTATTCTTGATGTGGCAATGTAATCGATGCCGATCTCGAAGGCCACGGAAGCTTGTTTTCACTCATAAAGTTCGCTGTTGACGCAACCAAGAGTAAACATTCATGGCGCAAACGGTTTCCAGCAGAACACACTGACAGGGCAGAAAGGGACGACAACACAGGCTTGAGTCAGGGTCGTGTGTAGGGGTCCCTTTCAGTCTGCCTCAATGCGTTCTGCGGGAAACCGTTAGTGCGATGTGCAGCCAACGAGCCCAGGGAAACGCAATTCTGAAATTGACGCATCTCTGCACTTAAGGGTGATTTCCTTCCTTGTTTTCTTAGCCGCGGCGCGTAGATGCTAGACCTACTGTAAGCGGGGAAAGTCGGGACAGAATCGATAAAAGAAAACGTGGAAGAACGAAGACATCAGGCCTTTGTGTTTCCCTTGTTAGTGTCTTCGATTTTGCGTCATTTTCAAAACGTAGGTGCTTGTAGACGTCATTTGCGACGCCCGCATGAAAGGTGATATTGGTCAACATACATTTTCAACACGCGCAAAGCAGGCGTTTAGCGGTACGTTGAAGACGCATGCACATCGAGTAAATTAATGTCATTTTGTTAAAATTTGACAATGTGCGTGTCTTTCTTTAACGCTAAAGCATTACATGCCCCATGCCCGAAAGATGGTACCAAAAATGTCCGATGGCGCGAAGAGTAAAAACACGTGAGAATGCTCAGATTGACGTCATATTCTCCAGGCAGCTTTCTCTGAACAAAGTTAATTAATGTAATTAAGTAGAAATTTCGGTACATTTCGCCTACGGTAGGAATCGAATCCGGGCTTCCAGGGGGCGAGGCGAGCACGCTTCCCCGATGCCACGGTGGCTCTATGGCTACGGCTGACTAAAGTGATGCCTTGTGGGTGCGTTTGCAAACGTCACGTCCCTGTCTTCGTCACTGCCTCCCACTTGTCACGTGCTCTTCAGATTTCATCAGTGCTGCGTCTACTGCGGTGCACGCTGGACGCCCAATCACGAGTGCATAAAATGAAGTGTGCCTAATAAGTGCGTGATCACACACGTCACTCGCTGCCTTGGGCGCGTCACTTGCTCTTCGGATGTCATTGGTGCTGTGTCTATTGGGATGCACTCCGAAGTGTCAGCTTCACCGGTAGCTGTGAATCGGCTGCAAAATGGTCGGAATATTTCCGAACTGTGGCCAACGCATACGCAAACGCACGCATCGCTTCATCAGAAAGAGCATTAATGCACGTCGAAGAGAACAATCGAAAACATTTCACTTAAGCGATTATAATTCTTTAGCATTCCCACACGTGAGCCGTCTTAACTGTTTCTGCTGATTTTTTTTCAGCTAACCACTGTTCTTCCTGGTGATATAGAGATTATATTTAGGACAGCGTGTTTACTGCAACCGTATTGAGAAGCCATCTTGTATTAATAGTCTATACGATACAATTATTGATTAAGGCATGCTTGTCCGGGTAATTTGAACTAATCAATACATTCATCAACTTTTTTTAGGGATAGGCGAATACAAAACAGACTGCTGGAATACAGTAGTCAGTACAGCATAGAAGGATTATGGGCTGTCTTCAGAGACAAAATCCTGTCTTTGGTCGCTAGATACATTCCCCCAAGAGTGATATCATCTAGACGTAGAATGGATAAACCTTGAATTAACAAAGAACTGCGTCTGTCAATAAGAAAGAAGGCCGGAGTATACAAGGCATTCAAGATAGCACCAAGTCAGAACTTATATGACAAGCTTAGAACTCTAACTAAATACTTGAAACAAGAATTAAAGGCAGCAAAAAGAGCATACTTGTCGTCGCTAGCTGATAAAATAAGATCTAACCCTAAGGAGCTATGACGATATGTCAAAAGTAACAGAAAAGACAGTGTTGGCGTTCCGGCTCTCCGGCATGAAAGTGATATGTTCACTGATGACACAAAAGAAGCTGATTAGCTTTAACGAATATTTTCACTCCGTCTTCACAGCATGTCGTCATACTCCGATACTTGAATTACACGAACAATTACCTCAAATGCATGGCATCGTTTTAAATTAGGCTGGAATTAGGGCTATGTTGTGCCACATTAATCCTCATTCTGCTCATGGTCCGGATGGTATATCAAATCTCGTCGTGAAGCGCTGTTCCCACAGTATTGCTCCTATCTTCGGTGAATTATTTACCAACTCAATAAATTCTCAAAGATTACCTAGTGACTGGAAAATGGCCAATGTAACTCCTATATTTAAAAGTGGTTGTCGTGATTTGGCAAGCAATCCGCCTCTTTCATGACTCCACGGCGCATGCGCGCTGCCCCGGATTAGTCGCGAAACGTTTTAGAAGGGACGCGTGCGCGGCCGCGCGGCCAGATATCGGGGGAAGTACCCCGGAATGAAAAAAGCGCTCGGACGCGCGCTGTTGAAAACGCTCGTGCCGTGTACCGCGTTGAAACTCTACTGGTAGCTCGACGTCGGTAAGGTGCCGAAAACGTGCGTAAGACTGCAACTCTACTTTAAAACAGAAAAGGGCCAGGGCTTGGTCCGGACTGCACCGTGAACCACGTAGTTGCCGCCTTGCATTGACGGCTGTCAAATTTATCGATAAACCTCTGCGTTACACTTGGGCGACACTTCAAAAACACGTTGCTGAAGCAGTCTTCTTGCAGCGTCGGCCCACTATTGCTGTTAGTGGCAGCGCGTGCCTGACTTCATGTACTGTTTAAGGCGTAGTAACATTGGGTCGATATACGAGACCGACAAGACGCCGACGATTGACCGACTATTCAGCACTGTATCACTGAGACCATTTGATCCTACCAGGCCGACAACGTCGCAACCTACGGGTGCGAGTTGTCATATAGCGCGACGGGCTTTCGTGTCGACAGCACCGACAAAATCAGCGTGCTGACCGTGATAGCTTGACCGAACCCTACGTGATCAGCCGTCGAACCGACAACGCGATAGCTGCAGCTCATTCACTTGTAAAGATAATTATTCGCGCTCAAAATGCGTCGACGTGCCTTCGAAGTTGGAATGCACGAGCTTCAGCCCTCTCAAGCCGTGCACGTGAAGCTGAGTCAATGTTGATCCTGTGTAGCAAAGTTTGAGTTAGGCCTGACTCCGTCGAGTTCGTGCACCCTCTGCCGATGGAGTTGGACTTATAAGCAGTCAGGACGAAGGAAACCACTCTTATAGTTAGGTTGCGGCCCTATAGCGATTTGATAACTACTCTAAACTTCGCACGGCACGTTCACAATAAGCGGCAAGCGGCGACACAGCGCTGTGCCAATATTTCGTACTTTGGTCACCGTTCCCCAACGCTGCCGGTCGCATTACCGTAGATGGTGGGTCTGTTCGTGTTGTTATGCTAGCATTTCTTAATTCAAAAGAAGCATTGTTTACCTCTGCGTCAAACAGGAAAGAAGAGACAGTGCATTCGATACAGCAGCATAATCTCGCTCAGTTATCAACGGTGTCAGCGATGGCATCCGCCTTTTCGCGAGAGAACTACACGGCATATAAGTGCGGACTTATGCCGAGCACAGTTGTCTCTAATAATACTTTATAGCGCGCGCAAACTGTAAGTATGATGAAGTTAAACAAAAGCGAGAATCAGTAGTAACAGCCCGTAATGTATATGTGTCTGGATCACAGTTGCAGTTTAACGGACTCGGCCGCCGCGCAACTGACTCGTCTGTATGTTTTGCGACATTTTGGGATCATTTCAGATCAGCGATGCGCCGTTTCTACAATAACCGAAGCTAACGGTGATCTGAAGCTGTAGAGGTAAACAAATGCACCGCTTTGGCAAATCCTGCGTGGAAGGCTGCGCTCTAAGGCTTCTTGAATGTTTAGTGAATGTGTAAAAGGAATACAAAAAGCGATGTGTAATCGCAGACATCAGCGACAACGAACTCAAGGCAGCCGCGTCGGCAGACGGAACTCAGAGTGCCTTTATCGGCCGCGCTGTTACCACGACAGCGCACTCGAGCCTGTTCACCCACTATACTCGATGGGTGAACGACATGTTGCTCCAGAGAAACCATTAATAATTAATCGCGATCCACGAACCGCACAACCGACGCACACTCAACATGGGCGTAGGTACACAAATCAACCGGCGAAATATCCAACACCCTTCCAAAACGTTTCCAGTGGTGTGCGTCAGAGGGCAGCACAGGAACATGAAAGAGGCGGATTACAAGACCGGTGTCTTTGACATCTGTTTGTTGTAAAACACTAAAACGTGTTATTTACTCTGGTCTTTTTAAGCATCTTCATGACCATAATTTGTTCATCCCGACCCAGCATGGGATTATCCTGTACCACTCAACTTACTGAATTCATACGTGACGTTGCACTCGGCTTTAACAATAGTACAGAGATAGATGTTATTTTTATTGATTTTCGAAAGGCGTATTATGTAGTCCCGCATGACTTACTTTTGCACAAACTGTCATTTCTTGACCTCCCCGATTCACTTTACGGTTGGCTTAAGGATTCTGTGTATAAACGGCAGCAAAACGTGGTTCTGGACAGTGCAACGTCGAGAACAGTTAATGTTTTAACAGGTGTTCCTCAAGGGTCGGTCCTTGGGCCGTTGCTGTTCCTCATATTTATCAATGATTTAAGTGAAGGCGGTGTTTCAAATATCAGACTCTATGCGGATGATTGCGTTGTGTAACATCCTGTGTCATGTGCCGAACATACGAGTGTGTTGCAGTTTGATCTCGAAAAAATTTGTTCCTTGTGTGCTAAATGGAAAATGGAATTGAACGCAACAAAGTGTTATCATGTTAAATTTACGAACAAAAAGAAAAAGGTACCCAGTTCATACTATCTACATAATGTTTTAGTGCAACGCGTTGACGAAGTCAAATATCTGGGCGTCACTTTAACTGCGACATTAGACTGGACATCCCACATTGGACATAACAAGCGCTAAAGCGTGCCGCCTTTTGCACCTTTCCCAGAGGAACTTCAAGTATGAGCCTAAACCTTGGAAGGAAGCTTTGTATCTTACAAATATTAGGCCGGTGTTAGAATACGCTTGCGCAGCATGGGACCCTTCACAAAAGTTCTTGAAGATAAGTTAGTGCGTATTCAGAAAAGGGCTGCAAGATTCGTCACGGGCATTTACGACTACAAAATTAGAGGTTCGCAAATCAGGGAAAATCTAGGGTTGAAGTAGCTGTCCACACGGAGAAAAATAATCAGGTTAAAGCTTTTACACAACATTAACAGCGGTAACACATGAATCGATAAGAACATATATTTAAAACCACCTCATTATCAGTCTAAGAGACACGACAATTCCAAGAAATCAGGGCCTACCAAAGTCGTATTAATGTATTTAAGTTTTCCTTCTTTCCGCGAACAACTGCAGAGTGAAATTCGCTCCTGGACGAGGCAGTGTCTGCACCCAATTTTTCATCTGCCATAGAGAGCTTTACATGAGTCTGTTTTAGACAATATTTCCAGTGTCCCTTTTTATGAGTTGTGTAACAAATTTTATAATCGGACGTTGTTAGTATTGGATGTGTTGTCTTTCTCTACTAATTACGATGATTGTATTTTTAATACCATAGCTGATATGATGCCATTGTTCGCGAAGTTGACCTTTATGTTTGTAATTAACCCCCCTGCGATAATGCCTAACTCGGGCGCTGTAGGTATTTGTAATAAATAAAAAAACAACGGAACGGTATGTTGTAGTTGAATTGCACTGAGATAATAACTATATTACGAAGATTGACAATTCCAAGCAAGCCGCCAGCTATGATGCCGTGCGTGGGCGCTACTGATTAATTTACAACGCCCGAGGTTTCTTCACGGCTGAGCGCGCTGTCAAGTTTTGACGAAAGTTTTTTCGACAAAACTTGGCAGCGCACTTAATCATGAAATCACCCCAGCTAGCCCCTCTGGCAGCTTTACTAACATTAGGCTCCACAACATGCCTTTAAAATAGGGCACCTGAACGCTTACTATCCCACACCATTAGGGATACGGCAGAGGTGACTGGCCTTTGAATCTACGACGTCAAGTACAACAGAACGGCACAGCTGCTCAGCTACTACAGGCAGTGAGAAAATAAACTAACGTTTAAATACGATTAACGAAATAAATGCAAGTTTGCCACGCCTCTCTCTTCTTCGTATTTTTACTGGTTTATATTTCAAGAAATACAACTGCCGGTGCTTATAGCGAGAGCGGAGGTTTACTGAACTCTCAAGCATTCAACAAAAAAAAAAAGAAAAACAACTAAATAACGCTTCACTCTGAAGCAGTACCAGCGACTGCGACAGCTATATCAGTGCACGCCCCCCCCCCCCTCCCCCCCGCCTCCCGCAACCCGTCAGTAGTAAGCGCCTCAGGGGCCCGTAAGGTACTTTTAAATAAAATAACGCAAATAAAAATATGCAGATAAACAGTGTGTCACACACTTTCACATAACCATTCGCAATGATGAACATAGAACTCCAAGTCAAATTTCTGGATAAGCTCTGGATTTACCTGTCTGTAGCCGGCACTTACAATATGAATGCGCGTTCTTGTGATGTACCCCAACGTCCAAGACGAAGGAGAATTTCGCTGTCTGAAAACGTCAATAGGGGGTGGGGGGGGGTGGGGTGGGGGAACCGAGCTGCAAAGGAGGTTTTCCCTCAAACAATGACACAGAGCATTGCGTAGGACATTCCTTCCTACAGCGTAGAAACAACACAACCATGCTGCGACTTCCATCGAGCTTTGTCTTCGAGAAATGTGCGAAAGGCGGGCGGAGAAAGTTTCTGTTGGGCGTATACTCAAGCAAATAGTTTAGATAATAATAAGAATATAAAACATAAATTGAAGCTTCTTTGTACTTGAAATAAGCCCTAAGATCATAGAGTGAGCTTCTGGAACGTCACCATACCGATGCCTCGAGTATATACAGTGCACCTCAAGCAGCTATACATAGATGCTGAACAACTCTAAACAACTGCGTTTAGAAATATTCAAAAACTGTCAAGGAATTTTTGTACAGGCGACGAGGTAACGAGAAGAAAAACATGAGAGGTTAACGTAAACGGAGTGATCTGGAGTTGGCTTTCTGAAAGCTAATTCCCGAGTCTTGGCCGTCCGTGTTGGAATGCTTGCACAGCGCGCGAAACACCACGCAGACTAATTGGTTCGTTCTCGCGTTAAGTGCAAGGCGAAGATTTTACCTTCGTACCGGCGAACGCAGTAAGGAACTTCGGTGCCTACAACCTTCTCGAGTTGGCCCATGCCTCTCCTTTGCCCTAATACGGAAAGTCACCATTACAAGTTAACCTCTACTGAACATGTGCTTGTTAATCAAGTTGTAAGAAGTCAAGAAACACTGACACCATAGACAACATAGGGGAAATTACTTGTGATTAATAATTAAAATAAAGAAACGATAAATTAATGGAAATGAAACTGGATGAAAAAAAATAACATGCCGCAGGTGCGGAACGATCCCACAACCTTCGCATTTCGCGTCCAATGCTCTACAAACTGAGCTACAGAGGCTTGGTAGAGCCTCGATGTTTGGTAGAGAATCGCACGCGAAATGCGAAGGTTGTAGGATCGTTCGCCGTCTGCGTCAAGTTGTTTTTTTATCCACTTTCATTTCCATTAATTTGTCGTTTCTTTATTTCATTTATTAAGCACAAGTAATTTCCCATAATGTCATCCTTGGTGTCAGTGTTTGGTGGCTTCTTATGATATGCCTTAATAAAAACCTGGCCCCTCGGTTAACCCCCTTTCGTCTTGTTTACTCAAGTTGTATAACTCAGTTACCATATATATATATATATATATATATATATATATATATATATATATAGAGAGAGAGAGAGAGAGAGAGAGAGAGAAATCGCGTTTTTCGCTAAAAGCTCCGCCTAATGTGATCCCTGCGAACGTGAACAAAACCTACGTATAATTCCGGGTCTGTTGGGCTTGCATACTTATTTCTTGCTGACTCAAATTAGGTAGTGCCATAGAAATATTTTTACCGTTTGTAATAACTTCTGCTAGATGCCAGTAAACTGAGTTGTCACTAAGTTCTGACTACTTCAACTTTTGTTTTTCTACTATACGTTTCCTGTAAAAAGCAGTGAATTTTGCGCTCTTCACACTCGGTTCATATCCTAACATCTTTAAGGGTCTACGTGGTGCGACCACAAGCTTTTTTCTCATTGAAGAACATCATACTGAATTTAGAAAAAAAAATTACTTGGGCTGTGTTATGTCGCAGCTTATGTTCTTCTCTTGCACCGAGCAAGGACAGTCAGAGAGCGCTACAGTATTATTCCTCACTCGAGAAAGAACCGCCGCCACGCACAAGTAATCTCATTCCAAGACGGTGCCGTCAGCCACTCTCTGAATAAAATCACCCACCAGGTAAGCTCACGACTCTGATGAGACAAGTCATTACTCTGGAATCTACTGTCTCAACTGTAACTGGCACGTGTATACAAGTGCTCGAACAAGGAGTTCTGCTGCGTAAGCTTTGTTTTAATCCTGAATGTTTCCTTGTTTATATAGGAGCCCGTAAATCCGCGAATAATTTTATTCCATCTTTCAGTGAATACTTATTGCAAGCCAGAGACCGGGCCACAGAGTTCTCTTGTATTTGAGCAGTTCACAGGAAGGCGTCATTTGACGGACGTGTTCATAAGCTCATGAACTCCAGCGTTTCGGCACACGACGGACGCATGGTACCTTCCGCCTGCCAAACCTTTCCTGCCTCTGGTTCGATGAAGTCTATTTATTTATTTATTTATTTATTTATTTATTTATTTATTTATTTATTTATTTATTTATTTAGCATACCCTCAGGGCCATTACGGCATTATAGAGAGGAGTGGTGGAACAAATTCGACAAACAGGAGTTTGCCGAGGTCTGTGAGAAATCAAAGGAATTTAAGCACAATATAGGTTCCTGAAATTGAGAAACACTTGCGCTGCTACGAGAAATGTACGAGTTGAATTTCTCCTGGAGGCCCGTTGCCTCCAGCTTTGAAAGTGGGGATTATTTTCTCACGCCAAGAAACATGTTATAAAATTTTCTTAACTGCATGCCTTTATAAAAGCTATACTCGCAACTTTTCCTGTACCTGGCTAAATAATGCAACTACATTACTCCATCTTCTATGGTTGTTATGGCTGGTCTTTGTAATTTAGGAAACTTACCAATATTTTGGTAAACATTTCAATGAGATAAAGGTCACGAGTGCTGCACATAATGCTTAGAACGAAACAGCGCTCTTTTTGAAATATAAAGGTAGTTCAGATATCCTTTATGCAGCTACATTTTCCTGGCTCTTAAAACCGAGCAGAGCATGCTAATAGCCTTTAAGATGGTGCTTCCTGGATCACCGAAGGTTAATAAGATACTGGGTGGCCATGTATTCCCTCGTACAGTGCTCAGCAATTGAAACGCAGTACTCGGAGCGCAAGGCTGCGGTACTTTTTGAGTCACCGGTGGGTGCCGGAGGCACCGACCTGATGTACTGTGAGATGCGATGAAAGTGAAAGCCTCTGTGACGCATCATCATTGCATCTGGCCCCTCAGCGATTACCCAACGCTTTCCGATGAAGCAAAAAGCGCCTGTTGCCATGCGGTCCGATTATCGGATATCACTGCCTGAGCCCTGCACATGGATGCATTCTTCCGATAAAAACGGCGCGCGCTCTCACACAACCCCGTTGCAGGACGCGTTCATTGCTTACGCCAACTATTATAGCTGTTTGAGACGCACTCGCTGCCACGCGAAGGCTTTGGAGCGTCTGAAAATTGAGAGAGGGAGGGAAACAGTTAGCACAGACGGAAGAGGTTGAGATGGATGTTTAGATGCTGAAGTGGAGCGCTCGGCAAGGACAGCCATCATTTTTTCCCACCACTCTCTGCCTTTGTGGCCGCTGCTGGAGAGGAGTCATGAGGGCGGAGAGGAGAAGAAATGTCGCCTTTCAGGTCAGTGCACGCGCCACTGTAAATGACGCACATGACGAATGGGCTTATATGCATAGCCTCATATGCAGAGTGTTTCAGCGAACACTTCCAAAATTTTTTAAAGGTTGCCTGTGCCAGACAGCTCAATTCTGGTTTATGAACACGTCTACCCGAAGCGGCAGACACTACTTGCATAAAACATTTAAATACAAAATCGTCTTATCAAGAAAGATACACAAATTAGCTTTTCAGCTAATTACCATATGGCCCATATAGCAATTTACAAATTCTAGCAGTGAACTTCGCAAGGCGGATGCACTTCGAACGAATTCTCAGGGCGACACCAGTTTCGAGATATAAATTCCCCAACTTTGTGCAGAAATTCATTGGCGTTCCAGTTACTTGTGCGCTTCAGCGCATGAAACGACGTTTTGTTAACAAATCAACTGCAACGCCAATGCATTTCTCCGCAAATTTCGGATATTTCTATCTCGAAACTGGTGTCATCTTTAAAAATTCGTTTCAAGTGGATCCGCCTTGCTAACTCCCCGACTAGAAGGTGTAAATTGCAATATGGGCCATAATGTAATTAGTTTAAAACTTAATTAGTAAATTGTTATTAACTAGTCAATTTTGCATCTCAATATATTGTGCAAGTATTGTCCGTCGCTTCGAGTAGACCAGCTCATGAACTACAATTGTGATATCAGCCACAGGCAACTTTTAAAGATCTTTGAAAACAGCCCTTTATATAAAGGGCTGTTTTATATGTGCCCCATATTAAAATGACTGCCCGAGTATGAGCCGTTGGTCCGGCACGCTAACAAATGCTAGGTCCTCCCTTTCTTTCCTTGCATATTTATTTTTCCTAAAAAGTTAAAAAGTGTGATGTACTTCCTCCCAAAATTCCTTACAGACACCTTCACACTCCATAATGCATCAGAGACGACAAACTGAGTCACTGAGAAGGCACCGCGCTACCTGCATACGCTACCGCTGAGTCTTCTCGTTTGGAACCGTCTGCCACGATGAGTTATGTGCCCAATTTCCGATACTGAAACAACATTCATACATGGTAAACGACCCGTAATGCTATCATTATGGGTTATTAAAGTAGTTTACCAGAGGGTTGCTGATTTCGATTTTCTTTTCTCTTTAAACGTCTTTAGGCCGTGTTCCTGCTCTTTGATCGTTACGCAAGTGTGAAGAGACCATCGATCATCTTCTGTGCCACTTTTCTCGCTTCGATAAACAACGCCAGGCTTTCCATTGTGCTTTGAATAGACTGGACGACAGGCCATGTACAGAAGCAAAGGTCTCAGGAACTTGGCTCATCGACCCCAGAAGGCATTTCGAGCTCTTCTACAGTACCTAGAGGCGACAGATTTAAGTGGCCAACTTTAGATATGCTTCATTTGGCTTAGTGCATGTGAAATTGCGATGAAGACTCGTTCCTTATTTCTCTCTTTCTTCACTCCCCACATGCAACGGGTAGCAAACTAGACAAGGTCTAGTTAGCCTCTCTCCCTCTCATTTTTCCCTTCTCTCTCTGTTTCTGATCGTTATTAGAGTTTATTTTTACGTCAATCTACCAGTTGCTCAGAACACAATACATATTATATATAGATATACATATATATAACAGTTTCAGAGGATGTCTTATCGAGGTAATTGGGTGTGCTTTATAAGGTTATAATTTTTATAATTTTGCTTTATTTTTCAAGTTTCAACATATACTCACTTCCTGCATTCGATAGGCAGGACGGAGAAGTGGGAATTTTCTATTTCTGGGCTGAACATGGGAAAAAAAATACGCACTTCACAGAATTTGGTTTTCCAGTGAATAGCGGAGTCTTTTCCTTATCGAGTCGTGAACAACCGGTGTTTCGAGCGTGAGAGTGTCGGCGACATTTATCTCGCGTTTACAGGTGAATTAAACAGGTGCCTTTTTGGCGCAGATGCCTTCATCTACTTGCACCATTGCTGTCACATGTCACTGGCGAAATATATTTGCTAGAAATTAAGATTTCCTTTTGCTGTAAATGGCGCATTTGTACAAAGTAATCAATTTGAGAACAGATGCGCACGAAGTGGAGCTAGAACTTCAGAATGAAAGAATATAAATCGGGAATAACTCTTCTCTTTTTCTTCTCTTCTCTTCTTTTTCCACCTTCTCCAGTGCAGAGTAGCGAACCCATCTTAGCCTGTGCAACCTCCCTGCCTTTCTCTTACGGCTTCTTTCTCTCTCTCCCAAACACACACACACACACACACACACACACACACACACACACACACACACACACACACACACACACACACACACACACACACACACACACACACACACACACACACACACACACACACACACACACACACACACACACACACACACACACACACACACACACACACACACACACACACACACACACACACACACACACACACAAGACGAAAAAAAAATTGTGCTCTTATCCACAGAGTCATTCAGTTAGTTAAACGACTTGCAAAATTAGGCGTAGCGCTTCGCTCTTAGAGTCATAAATTGTTAGTTTACCTCACCAATTGCCAGAAGCTCTGTTTATAATATACGGTGAAACATATGCTGTGTGAGGGCCATATATACGAAAGCTCGAAATGAGAAAATGGTAATACGACTGCTTTATCTCGGATAGCGAAGTCGCTCCGCTAGAAAGCACTCGTTCCGGTTGCTCAGTGGTTATGGCACTTGTGCAGCTGTGTACGAGGTCGCACTTTGAATTTCTGGCTGTGGCATGAACATCCTGACGCGGGCGAAATAACTTTATTGTGTCGCATGTGGTTGGGCGTCACAGTTAGAAATGCATATTCGTTCCTAATAGGAATGGCTGACAGGCTGGCATGAAATTTGTACCGGTGACACCAGACAATAGAGCACCTTCTGTGCCATTGCCCATTGTTCTACACACAAAGATGTGCTCTATAAGCTAGACTCCACCGACTGGATAACAAAGCGCTCTCGGTTGAAAAAATCATGGCACCATGGACCATTCGTACATGCACAAGGCCACAAAGGCCCCTATGCATTTCCTGAAGGCGACTGGACTTTACGGACGCTTGTGATAGCCGACATTCCTCTGTAAGTTCATTAACGATGACTCTACTATTTTTGTTTCCTGTACTTATTATCTATTCTACCCTTTCTCCCGCCTGCAAGTGTAGTGTAACTAACCGGGCCCGTCCTTTGTTAACGTCCCTGCATTTACCTCTTCATTTTCTCTCTCTCTCTCTCCGATGGTGGCTGAAAGCGAAAACAGTGGTGTGCCGTCCTTTTAGTGTGCCAGCCATCGAAGAACACCCGGTAGCATAAATGAATTCGGAGCCGCTAACTGCGGCGCCTCTACTAATCCATAAGTTGATGTGGGACGTTAAAATGAACCAATCAATCAATTATTTAACCAATTAATAATTCAATCAATTGAATAATCATGCAATAGTCGTTCGTTCGCTCGTTCGTTCGCTCGTTCGCTCGTTCGCTCGTTCGCTCGTTCGCTCGTTCGTTCATTCGTTCGTTCGTTCGTTCGTTCGTTCGTTCGTTCGTTCGTTCGTTCGTTCGTTCGTTCGTTCGTTTATCGATTCCTTCACAAACAAGAACGAAATCGAATTGACTTTGTCTAAGTAGATGTGCTGAAAAAAGAAAGAACATTTTAACTCAAGTGACGCCACCGAGAGAGGCTACAATTTAGAGGACTGCAGTAAATTTTAAACCGGGATAAATTTAATCCATTTTGAAATACTTCGCGCCAGCGACCCCAGTTACCAGAGGAAAGAAAACCAAAAATAAATATTACTTCTCGGAACAAAACGATCGGTTAAAAGTTACCCGAGCTAGAGGGCAACTTAAACAGTGCTTTCAGCTTGAAACCCTCGGGCAGATGCCTACGCAAATGTAGTTTCCTCTGCGTTCCCGAGAGGTGAAAATATACTAGATTTAGAGGTGAATATAGAATTTTCTTTCACTTCATTATTCTAAATAAATTGGTATGCGTGACCACGTGACAGTTATCTTTTTATTAATGAGTATAGTAAGATTTTGTGGTTGTATACTATTGCCATTTCTAAGCATCTTGAACAAACTGCGTTTTTTTCCATAAAATATACCAAGCGTGTTCTCACGTCCCGACAACTACATGCCATATTCATGAGATGCGCTGTAATTATTAAACACAGACAAGGAGGAAAACATTGAAGCAAGATACAAAGTTCAATATAGTTCTCTTTCTTTTCAATAGTAGCACATGAAAATGTATGTATTCGACAAAAGAGGAAAATAGTTTATTAAAGCTCTTACAAAATACCAGATAAAAAAAACAACACACACACGAATAACTATGAGAGCTTTTATATTTTGTCTCAATTTTTCATTCGATTGTTTTTTTAAATCGGAAAGGCTTTCCAACAATTATCAGCAGAACAATGGGGGGAAACCATTAGAGTTAATAGGAGTGGTTCAATAGACAGTTTCGATTTACCCAGTAAAGTGACGAACACGTGTGAAAAACCTTGTTAAGGGACGCAGCACTGCGTAAAGAAACGTATGGAATGAAAGTTGTGTTTTGTCCTTAGGTAGAGTTTTCATGAGTTGTGTATGAAAATTCCACAACGTCTTACTATGTGTGATTGCCGGTGCCACCGTGAGCTTGGCAGCACAAGAAAATGTGATCTTCCAAAAAACAAGAAATTCCAAATAAGTTTGCAATTAGAGCAACATGAAACATCTAGCAAGTTTACCAGCGGAACTTAGTCGTTACCACAAAGGAGCTTCGGCATTTTCAAAGAGCAATTTAACTTTTCCTGCTGTGGATGATAGCGCAATTCGGGCAAATTTTGTTGCCTATTTGTACAGAGGTTATGTCTTGCACGTATTGCCAGTGCAGCCGACCTGCTTATAAAAACAAAGACTCACGCCAAAACCACATTCTTCAGGCATCTTGGCCATAATTTTCAAGCTTCTGGGGAATGAAACTTCTGTAAAACGGCGTCATTTATCAAGGCTGTAGAACTTTTTCAAGAAAGCCTTTGTTTTTGCCATAGTGCTTCGGTACCAAAACTACAGCTGGCAGAAAGCAGATGCTCGCAACTTGCACTTCTTTAGAGCACCTGTTCACCACATGTGCCTCTATGTCTGGAACATTAGGTGTTGCATAGAGCTGGCCAGCTGGGGTGACGTTCGCATCAATAAGCATATTTTACCTTGGACCTTGCCATTCGCTTGTAAATGGGCCTAAATAAAATAAATGAAAATGAAATTAGCGATTCAGCTTCAAATTTTCCTCCTTGGGGTCGTCCCTGAGTTGATTTTTTTTCCATAACGGGAAAGGCGTCTCTTTGACGCGACTGCACAACATATGAGCCATATCCTAACGCACCGAAGCAGTAAACAGTGCACCTGTGTCAGCGTTGAGCCAAATTCAAGGCATTTCATGAAAAAGCACATTACCCCAAATTCTTTGTGAAAGGAATGCATAAAAAGTGAACACTGAGCTGACACATAATTTCTGCATTCTCCAGTTCTCTCTTTCTTTTTTTTAAGTTTGCAGGCATAGAAGCACTGTGTCAGAGTACATAAAACGCTGCGACATTCAACTTTTCCTGGGCGAAGTCATTTGGTGGAAGGAGAGGCAGTCAATTTGGGTTTGATTCCTGAAGCAGAAAGATATTTTTTAAAACTAAAATGTCTAATTTTCAAAAATACCGCGAGTCCGTTGTAGAATTCCGCTGCAATTAGGAGGTCCCTTTCTATACTTAAGTTGTAGTCATCTCGAGAAATTCAAGTACACAAGTAGAACCCTTTGTTGACGTGCTCCGGAATATATCCACTATTAAACAAGAAAAGTAGGGAAAAAGCAAAGCTCCACTAAAGCACACCTACTGTACACAGTTACCTCTTTTATAGTGGGTACGCTTTGGTATTGCGTTGGGTCTCGTATTTTAAAAGAAGGCGCCCGAATATTGGTATCACATTGCTGTACGCGAACAACAAGCTACTGGCCAAATATACCAAATTACTGCGAATCGTATGGCCTATAAGCACGTTTACGTACTCTGCGCTGCTGTAGGTCGCAATGTGAGCAGGAGCTAGCTATTTTTTAAGCTCAACGAATTTGGCGAGCAGCTCAACCGCTTTAATTTTTTGTAAGCATCAAATAATATCCAGCCAGATAGTCTAATGATTTGTTTTCAATAAACTATTAAGTGAAATACCCTTTGTAACATGTTTCTATCGACAAATGAATACTTGTTATTAAAAAGCACGCGGGAAGTTGCAGACCGGAAACTAAAAGAATCAAGGAAAAGAAAATTTCCCTTCAGAGATATCGTAGTGACGGTGCAATACGTGTGCATCTGAGACGCAACTCCCAAACTCGATGCAGAGAAACAAAAGTGACTGCGATCTAGAAGTACAAGCTGTGTGCATCGAAGCGCCAGCATAGTTGGTGAAAAAGTGGCTTAGCTGAGGCTGGCGACGTGCAGATGGTAGTAGTGTGTCCGTCAGCAGTGGGTCTTCAAGGGCACGGCCACTTCACTTTCACGAAGAGAGAAGCCACTCTCCGGCATTGTTCTTCTCTTGACATTGGAACGGACGCACGCCTAGCGCACGAAATGCTCAATAGTTTTTTTTTTTGCTTAGTATATGAGGCCGTCGCACCATTTTCTTTCATTTATGCAAGGCAGGCTTTTACCATGACTCGTTTTTGCTGCGGTTCAATCCTGTCTGTCCATTTCCCCTTTAGCTGTCTGTAGTACTTTCATTGGCAGAATACATAAATAAAGGCAGTCGCTTGAGGCTTTCAGAGAGTCGCGTTTATTTTTATTTTTTTCCCAGCTGTCCACTACACTAAGATCCTAGAATGATGGAGTTGTTCCGGCTGTCTTGGCACTGAGTAACCAAATCTTACGCAGGTCATTCCTGCGGGACTGGTATGCACATTCCTTCGTCTTTTTCAAGCTTGCGAATGCTCCGACCTTTTTCTTTGACCTGCCAATGCATTTCCTGTCATGAAGTCCTCTTTCTTTGTTTTCAAGCGCGGCATCACTGAGGCGTCTCTGGGAAGCTCCACCAACCTTTCGGTCACTTTACGTCAGAATGCAGAACAGCGGAAATCTGCCGAACGGTTTGGACTGGAAGCTGAACAAACCTTGAACGGAAAGCATAGCGCTCGTATCTATTATTATTATTATTATTATTATTATTATTACACTTTGTTTAGCACTGACGTTGTAACCTAGAAAAGCAAACAGAAAAAGATTCCGTAGACTATGGCTGCAAGGTTTCTTATAACTACCAATAGTACTGATTTTAAAATCACTGCAAGTTCATCTAAACGGCATTTGGAAGAGCATCTAAGACAGAGCTCCCCGCTTAAGTGCTCGGAGACAGTATGCTAAGCTATTTATTTATTTATTTATTTATTTATTTATTCATTCATTCATTCACTGATAGCTATGTCTTCATATCTTTATTTGCTCTGATATTGCAATTAGGTTCAGTAGAAACTACTGCTAGCATGCTAGCGGGAGAAAGTCAGGAGCATTATCATCGGAATGCACGTCCAGAGGTGCGCTCATGTTATCTTTCCACAGAAGAGTGTGAACCACTCATTTTCTAGCGGCAAAATGTCAGTAGTGAACTTCCTCGTCTTCTGAGGAGGAAAATAAAATAAAAGCAATTCACTGATGGACTGACTGATTGAGCTATTGATTGATTCATTGACAAACTTTAAAAAACTTAGTTTTTGATAATGCTTTGTTCCTTAGATTTTAGGTCCTGATTCTGGGTTCTTCATAGTTACTAAGAGTGCTTTGTGAGCACAGTCGGAAAATTTCACCGGAAGCCAATGAAGTTCAAGTGCTTCCGAAATTTTGCTGGTGTACATTTAGTATATCTTCGGGCACGGTTCCACATCGTGAGTAAGGCGGCGCCGACGACTGTATTGAAAACGCAGAATTACGAGAACTTTTGACCTTAAAATCAATAATGACGTGAAGTCACATGCATTATGCAAAAGTGTAGAGGGAGCTATTAAACATGACAATGTTCAGAACGATGCACACGATAAAAACTGCTCAGAAAATACAGGTTCGATTTAGTCGAGGACATTGACATCGACACTCAAATAGGTACATTACTCATCTATATGTAGAGCTTAGCTGTGAAGGTGCATTATTAAAAAGAAATTACTTCTCCATGCAGTAGACTATACCTGACCCCTCCTGTGCCCCTTATCTTAAGCCGTGCTGGAGCCAGCACAGGAAACTGGAAAAAAAGAAAGAAAGCACGACTAGTTTATTGTACCGTAGCTTTATCAGAAGTCTTTATTGCTATGAAAACCAATGCTATGTTTCCCAAGCTCTGAATTGCGTCATAACATCAATTTAATTTTTTAATGAAGCAGAACGAAGGGTAAGAAATCAAAGATCCCACCTGCAAAAAAAATGTCCTTCTGATAAAATGCAGAAGGGAGCTTCTTTGAAAGTTTTGCGAATGCTTTCAGAGATGCCTCGAAAAACAAAACAAGAACAAGTCAGACAAAGCACGAGGAGAGAAACAAAGTTCTTCACTTAAAAATCGTGCTAGACGCTCTTCATTCCTAGTCACCCTCGTCTTTACTTTCAGTACATTTCCGTTACATTGCAAAATACCAATAGCAGCATGAAACGTTCTTGTCACCAGAGACCATAGTGCTTGCAAGGCAAAGTTTCTCGCTGTCTAGCGCTTCTTCCGTGTGGTAATATTATCGCTCCAACATGTAGTTTCCCTCTATGACCTGAAATGCAAAACGTGCTCTGAAAAACTAACAGGTTTCACAATGCCAGGGAACAGCCAGGGACCGTAAAAGGCTTTTCCCTATTTGTCTTTTTGTCTGCCCGAGCGGTTCTCGAAAAATCTTCTTAATTTCTTCTTGTTTCACTTCTTACACTTTTATATTTATATCTGCAATCTTAAGTAAATCTTATAGTCTGTTATTAAAAATGATTGCGGGCATAAATAGAGAAAATCGAGTAACCCATGCCGTCGAGTTTCTTAGGATCCAATAAAGTTTTCCAGGATGTGCCGTCACATGTAGCTTATGAAACAAAATATAACTTAGGGAAGAACATACAGCGAAAGAGAAGGCGAACTACATTTCATACAAGTTAGGGCCCACGACTGCGCCTTTAAAATGATGTTCCTCTCAGCTTTTACTCCAACAATTACCCCAACGTGGTCATTAATTCCTCTAACAGATCAATACCATGAAAACATGAAAAATAGAGCGTAGAAGCACATTTATGAAACATACGTCGAAAACGAGTGCTTTTATTTTATAATCTTCAGGGCGTTTATGCTACACACGGGAGAAATAGCCCAATGCAAGAAATGAAAATTCAGCTACCAGTCGGGAAGAACACGATAGAAAGACCTACGCTTTGTTTCTGTGCATTTCTGGGAGTTGCCGCTCCTTGAGTGTGCCCTCCTCCTCCAATCGATGAAGAGAACTCCCACGAACTTCTTGGTGCGCAACCGTCAGGCCGGATGACGTCCAAGAAACGTGGGAGTGCGTCAAGAAATACAGACGACGAGGCGACTGAGTCATGCTCGGACAACTACGACTCGTTTGACGGTCACTTTAAACTCGTGAAGTGTAGTTCAGCAAAAAGAAGACTACTGCAGGCATATTCGCCGACAAGCGCTTCTAGCATGCAGAGTGCACCGCAGCGCTGGCCGCACACTGTGCTCTTCATGCCCGTGGACACGGTGACGAATTGGCTGCTACTAAACAAGCAGATGCTCTGTTCGTTGCTCAAGAAAATTGCAACCAAATGAGATTAAAGACGTGAAAATTAACTCACACAATAATATCCTGGTAGTCGAGGTGTTACATCGCAGCGCCCTACAAGGCCTATGTAATTTAACTAAGATCGATAATGTAAAGGTGCGATCAATGATCCCTACAGGCGGCGATGGTACTGCGGACATATTTGTGACGTCGACATTGCCATCCCGACTGACGACTTGCCAACGACAAGGGGCATGTTTATTACGAGAATTTTCAGACTGGGAAACACACGCCGTGGGAAGATTTTGTTTGTAGGAGACAGCCTTCCTTCCCACGTCAAAGTAAAACATGTCCGCCATCCAGTGCGACCAGTCGTACCGAAGCCCCTCCAGTGTTTCAAGTGTTGCAAGACTGGCCAAGCAAAGTGTGTCTGCGTTAGCAACGTCGTGGTCCCTCGGTTCTCTGAGTCCCATTCACGAGACGCCTTCAGCACAGATGTTCTAAAGTCTCCTAACTGTAGTGGTGCTAAGAAGGCCTCATCAAAGGAATACCCACAGGTGCGGAAGAAATTCACGATACTCAAACAAGTGCTGCGGGACAATTCAACGCATCGAGAGGCTGCTGCCGCGCTTCGGCGACGTCGGCATCGACACAGAAACGTACACGAAATACCGCCGCTGCAGGTGGTCACGCGCCATCATCCGTCAGAAGGATTGCCGCATCAACGGATAGCACCACTAAGACATATATAAGGAAAGCAAACAAAACGGAACAGCTGACCCATCCTAAAGAATGGCCTGAGCTAACGACGGCACAACGCCCTGCTAAGTTATCGCCAAACGCACCGACGTTGACGGCTTTGCCAACTGTTGAATCGACGCTGTCTGATGATCTCCAGGTCATCAACATTCTGCGGTCACTCGTGGATGTCATTCGCGTTATATATACTTAAAACATTATATCTTCGCTTGCACAAAGCGCGCTGCAGGTGCTGGACACTTTGAGTCCAGTACTTGCAGCTAGCTCTTGGTTCAAATCATGGCCCTCTAGAAGCCGCCGTTTCATGAAGAGGTCTGGAACGCGTCAATATTTAAATAGAACGCCAGAGGTCTTAAGTTACGCATGTCGGCCTTTAGGAATGTTTCTGTTGGTAAATAATTTTGCAATCATCGTCACCTGCGAGCTCTTATCACGTAACATCGGCTGTCCGGGTATGAGTGTTTCATGTCCGCCACCCACGGAGAATACATCAGGATTATCATTTCCATACGACGTGATCTTACGTATGCCCATCATCCAGTGCCACCTGACCAAGAAACCCAGTACGTATGTCTGACCGTAAAGAAAGCCAAGCTCACTTTCCCAGTAGTTCGTGCCTACATATTGCTCTCAACTCGGCTAGACAGCGAACGGTTACGGCGTATCACGATGGGGACTCCACAGCCTTTAGTGATGACTGGGGTTTTAATACCCACCGCTATTTCTGTGGAAGTTCTATGGTAAATTTGACGGGCCGAAGATTTTCCTTGTAAAAAGAACTGTGCTTGTTAAATGTTGGAAGCCCCGCCTTTCTGCGTGGAGCTTTCTACAATAGCAGCCTGGGCTACAGCTTTATTTCACGCTCCTTCACGAGAGAGGTAAGGTGGTTTCTGGATATTAAAACGCGGTGAAGTGACCACCTAGCCACTTATCTTAGGATTGAAGGGCTGCAAGTTAGGCGGCGTCACTCAATGTATCGATTGGCCGATGTTCAAATCAATTGTGGAAGAGGGCCATCGTGATGACTTGTCCTCTAGCCTATGGAGGACACCATGAAAGGTGCCCTGGAGGCTGCCACGCATTCGCTTCCGAGAACGTCTAGATGCACCGAATACGACATTGATCTGGAGAAGCTTCGTGCAATTCGTCGCCGTGCAGGACGAAGATACAAGCATACAAAGTATCTGCCCTGTGGTATAACCTACCGTGCCCTATGCAATCTTGGCGAAGCGGCCCGGAAAGTGCTTCCGTTCTTGTTCAGCAGCTCCAGGCAGACAAGCCCAATTCCCCAGAAATAGACCAGCCGCTTGATTCGACTGCTCAAGCCTGACAAGTGGCCTGTAGACATTGCATCGTACCGAACAATTGCGCGTGCCAGTTTCATCAGATAACTAATGCAGAGGATGTTTCTAGCACGGCTACAATGGTACCTCGAACATTATCGGGTATATCGAGATGCGATGGCTAGTTTCAGGCACGGCCGTTCTTCAATAGACAGCGTTATAGACTTGGTGACGTACGTTGAGCACCAGAAGTCCCGCAAAAGATTATCTGCTGACCTGTTTCTGGATCTTAAAGGAGCATACTATAATGTAATGCACGAAGCAATTTTCAACGCATTAGAGGCAGTAGGACTTCGCGACAAGATCTATTTCGGGATTGGTAGCTATCTACATATGAGATCATTTTTCAGACATACCGAGGATGGCCCAACCTCCCAGCAGTACAGTAACTCTGGGGTGCCTCAGAACGGAGTACTGAGCCCAACGTTCTTCAATCTAACACTCATTCGACTCACCGACACCCATCCCTGCATCGTTAGGCTGTGCATCTATAGTGACGACATTTGTATTTGGACGTCGGGTTTGACCTGAGTGCAGCTTCACCCACCGCTTCAGAAGGCAGCCACTTTAACATCATCCTACCTTCAAGAACAAGGACTTCAAATATAATCTGAAAAGGGTGCAGTGATGGCATTTACGAGGAAACCAATGTCTCCATACATGATATTCGTCGACGGACAGCTGAGCTCGTACAGCACAAGTCACAAATTTTTGGTGGTGGTCGTTGACAGAAATCTCTCCTGGACGCCACATGGGAATTATGTGAGAAAACACCTCATGGAAGCTGGCCATATGTTTAAGTTCCTGCAGGAGAGGCCTCGGGAGGGTCGCTACAATCTATCCTGCAACTATACAGGGTTCTCGTTATTTTATTCCTGCGGTACAGCCTACCGGTCATCTCCAACACCTACAGAACTAACGTGAATACAATCCAAGGCATCCAAGCCCAAGTCCGCAAGATAGGTCATGGTCTACGGCGGAGTGCGTCAACGACTGAAGTTACTGCAGTCGCTCAACATTACACTATTAGAACGCACATTACCATTGAAACAATGCGTTGCACATTAGACCCTTTGCCAGGACCCCTACCGACCACCTCCCAAGTCTCCCAGTGGAAAGGCCCCACACGACTTTCAGTGCATCTGTCTTCGAATACCGTGCCTCTCTTAAGTCAAGGTACGCACCTGCGGCAAAGCCTTCAATTATTCCATGGTGTGTCAGCCATACTCAGGTAAACCCAACAATTCCAGGACATCAGAAAAAGTCGGACTTACTGCCATCTGCACTCAAGTAACTTAGTTCACTCCTGCTGCACGAGAAATATAGCGACTACACATCCGTGTATACTGGTGGTTCAACTACATCAACCAGTTCCGGTGGCACTTTAGTTATACGAACAATGGGAGTGAACTAGCGCTTCAAGATTTCTCGTATGACGACGGCTGCAGCTTCAGAGCTCGCGGCTCTCCGCGACGCGCTTCATGTGACAAATTCTGAAAGTCCTCGAAAATGGGCAGTCTTCTGCGATTCAAGGCCGGCTTTACAATGTGGGCAGTCGTTCCACCGACATAAAACTCACGATCAGCTCTCGTGCGAAATTGTCGAACCTATTTATCACTTGAGAGAAAAGGGCCATAATACATATTTTCAATGGCTACCAAGTCATTGCGGTATCATTGGAAATGATGACACAGATGAGGCCGTTTGGGCCTCAAACAAAGAAGGCTGCGTCACCATTCCTCTCTCAAGGGCCGACGCTGCGAGACAACTTCGCATTCTAGCACGCATTATCTCCTTAGCAGAATGGGATACCGCACATACAAGGCACACCAGGATGCACAGACCAAACCTTTCAGTGCCAAAAAAAAAAACCTCCGACCGGACGGCACCGACGCGAAGTGTCTCTTCGGTGTCGATTGTGGTTGGGAGTTCCCTTCCCCAAAGCTTATTAAGCACTATTTGGAATTGCTGATAGTCCTGCATGTGATGCTTGCGATGCGAGGAGAACATTGACCATTTATTTTGCCACTGTCCTCAATTTCAAGCACAAGAACAATCTTTGTCCAACACCCTGGCGAAAATAGATGACCATCCTCTGAGTGAACAGACATTACTAGAGCACCGACCCTACTGATCATCGGCTCAGAAGGCAGCGGAGGCAATTCTGTGCTCTCTGAGAACGTCTGGTTTGCTCGAGCGGCTTTGGCTCAAGTACTACTGTCCGTGTACGTCTCCCCTATACCCTCTCTCTCTCGCCCTTCGCATTTCCGCAAGCGTAGCCTAGCCAGCCAGGCTCTTGAGTGCTTAACATCCCTATCTTCCTTAAATCCCTCTGTCCCTCTCTCTCTCTCTCCGTCTGCGGCGTAAGCCAATGAGTTAGATGTTTGCTCCTGAAAGTGCTCCGCATAAGTCTTCTTCTGTATTTACGCTTCAATGATGGAGACGGTACCGCAGTGATTAGTCGGTAAACTGGTTATGTACGACAGCTTGGCAACGGGCTAACCAGGAACCCGACAGTGTTTTGTTTCTCTGTGTCGACATTAACGCACGTTTTATTGTGTTTTCTTTCAATTTACATCTAGAAAAAGAAATCTTTTTCGAGGATTCATAGTTTGTTTTCACACTAACCAGAGGAAATGTCATGGGCTTCTTACCTTAGTTGCAAAGAAGCTTTAGGAGATCGCCATATTTGGTGACATTGCCCATTGCTAAAAACATGCACACACAGAGACACACACACGAAGGGATTCAAGTTAGAGAAGTTCGAAAAGCCGGTATATTTCTGTCCTCTTTCTAATCCCTATCTTACCACCCCAGTGTAGGGTAGCAAACCGGAGACTAATATCTGGTTAACCTCCCTGGCTTTCCTCTTCATCGTTCCCTCCATTGCTGATTTCTATATGCAGGAACACTGCCCAGTGGGCACAGAGAAAAACATTTGTTCACGACAGAATGATTGAGCCTATAGATTCATATTGACTTTTTCCAGATGCGAGAAGCTTCGTAGCGAAAACAACATTACTTGAACGGTGATACTCGTTTCAGTTTCACAACACAGTTAGTGGCGCAGCTGGCGCTGAAAGTTATAGTATTACTCTGGATATATCATCGTATTTAACGTAAATACATTCTCCATGTGAAAGAGCACCTGTCTATAAAAAAGAGCAGCGTTTATTTTTTTGTGTTGTTCCTTTTCCACGTCAGAGCCTTAGCTCCGTCCGTACTAATAATTGCTACTCCCTCCTCATTCTCTTTCGTACTTCTAGTGTATACTCAGCATATATTGTGGCGGAACGTACCAGCTGCACCTTCTGGTAAATTGCAGATAATTCTATAACTCTAGTCTTGTTGTTGGCCTCTGTGGTTAAACGGTAATGACTTAAAAAACAGAAAAGTGTTATTTTCTTTGTCCCATGCACAGCGGCAGTTCCTAAGCATACGGAAAAGCGGACGTTGTGACGTCTGCTATCCTGGCGTACTGCGTAGGCAGACGCAGCAATACCAGCTACCATTGGATGCCTTAGCCATGGCATAGCAACGAAGAATGATGAACCGCTGTGCCTGCGCTTGGTGGAAGTGTATAAAATCGCGCTACCTTCGTCACACTATACCATCGCACTACCATTAATAGAGGTTGACGACGCAAATACTTCTACGCATGCTCTGAGGATGTAAATATGCTTCCAGATACACGAAGAAAAAAAATAACAGGTTTGGGCAAACAGACATAGGATGTGGAAGCTTGCGAATGGGAGACTGAAGAAAATGTAAAGGATGAATTGAGGTTTGGAGCCAAATACAGGGTAAGACGCTTCCATCGTCCTTATGATCTGCAGCAGTCGAACACAGTCGGCGATATTGTCGCCGACCACGCCAGTCGCGCCCCGACACAGACTTATCTCGCCCCTTTTCTCTTTCATTCATCATACAGAAGCGCTTCGTTCGCTTACCGCAGAATGCTCGGTGTCCGCTGCACGGCTGCTCCGTTCTCGATGAAGCCACGACACGGGGCTGTACGGAGGACGGGATGAAGGTCGGTAAGGAAACACAAACAGGCAAAACAACGTAAAAAGGGGGGAATGGTAGAGGATAAGGAGTAACGACCATCGGCAGGGGTGAAAACGGCGCCTTGGTCTTTCGCGCGTCATGGGGAAAGGCATTCCTTTTTGTTATCGTGGCGCGGCGTAGTAGAGATCGCGCAGCAGAGATGCCCCCATACACCACCAACCATCCCGTCTTCGCGCGCGCGCGTCATGGTGCAATCTGCCTCCGGTTCGACGGGTCACGTCGCTTCGCCGAGTAAAGCCAATCTTCCCTGCCCTCCGAGAAAACCTTTGCGTTCTTCGAGAAGAGGGGAGGGGCCTTTGCTGTCAGCGATCGCCACGGTGAATTTCCGGGTAACTGCAGCGAAAGTGCGCGTTTGAACAAGCTGCAACGTAAAAGAATACTGCAACGCTCTGTAAAAGCGGTATAAATAATTTAAAACGCCGATTACGAATGCGGATCAAGCAAGATTTTATGCTGAAAGTAGGGAAACATTGACGCACCGAAAGATATAGTGCATAACACAAGATTGGTCCAGGATTTTATAGGAAGTCTTCATGTTGTTCCCATTCAAACTATTTTTTTCTGCAGACAAAATATGTTTTATCATTTGGGTGTGAGCAATGAAGTTACGTTTGTAATAAGCAACACCTAAAAGAAGCGAACGAAATGGTAATGTCGATATATCCAGGCAATGTATTTGTCGATCTATCCAGGCAATGTATTATCCAGGCAGTGTACGCGAACGCTTAACACGCAACCAAGGAGGCACGATTACACAACGTGCTTAATGCTTTGAACTGCGCATTGTATCAGTGGGGTGGAGCCATTTAGACAACTGTGAAAGTCTTCTATAGCCCCTAAAGCAAGAATTAAGTGAGTGTTAATGGAAGCAATCACTCCCACGGGAAAGGAATACGTGGATGTACCTGTCGAAAACACTTGGAAGCATTTATTAGACAAAGCTTGTAAAAAAAAGAAGATTGTGCAATTGCAGACACTTCTTATTTATTTATTTATTTATTTATTTATTTATTTATTTATTTATTTATTTATTTATTTATTTATTTATTTATTTAACATATTGCGGCCCTAAAGAGGCTCCAGTATATTGAACTTCATAATGTGTGCGAAAACACATTTAGTATGAGTAGCAGTGCCTTTTATGCAAACATTGAGGGGAGAGGGCGATGGCCGAGGTAAGTTTGTTTCAAGAACAGCCGACATGGGCCCCATAGCTGTGCCTACACCGCCACTGCTACCTGCTAACCTCTGCCAACACTACACGTTTGTTCTACGGCGTGAATGCTGACGCTGTGCGGGTTCGTAATCCACGCTGCGGAAGGCTCCTACCTATAGCAATTGTGCATCCTGGAAGCTTACGCAGCTACGGTCTCCTGACGTCTCCTAGCGCTCTTTCGGAGCATCCGTATGCTATCACCAGGAAAACTGCGAGGTCATTGCCCTGAACTGCACCTGAAAGCAACAGCCTCACGTGCTTTTGTGCGTGCTCTCGCTCACCAACGCCACCTCACTGCACGTGTCACGTGGCTAAAACTTGTTTCCCTACTGAATGCATCACAAGGGTTTGCTTTTCGGCGCCACGCGGCTTTCGGTTGACTACATTGTAACTTTTGTGCTGCTTGTATGTGAATTTAAAGAAAATAAGCCTTTTGGCGAAAATAAGAAAAAAAAAACACTGCGTTGTCCCGTGTGCCTTCTACTTCCGTGTTGTGATTGCGCCGTAACACATCAGAAGCATACTTTTTTTGGGGTACTCGTTATGGTTGCAAAACACCTAACGGCCTTTCTTATCTGAAATAAACTGCGAAGTTGTACTGTTAGCATACCACGAATTCCTCCCATAAAATTTCAACCTCTTCACTGGTTTCATTTCATTTACTCGTTATTAGCTATGACGATTCCGCTTACTTAATTTGTTTGTCCGTCACCGCCGTAAGCAATCGGCGCTATTATTTGATTACTTCGTTTTTCGTCACTGCCATAACATTACGAACAGCCCATGATGCTGCGGCAAGCGATGCCGCCATAAACACATCCTTGGTATTTATTTATTTATTTATTTATTTATTTATTTATTTATTCATTTATTTATTTATTTATTTATTTATTAGATACTGCCAACCGCCTCTTGGCAGTCCAGGCAGGAGTAAGTGAGTAAAAAGTCGGCACTGCAAGTCAAAATAACAAAAAGATGAGTTACAAGGAACCATGAAAAAAAAATGCTCAAATATACAGACTTGTGTTGGTAAAGGCAGCATGTACAATATTACAAAAATAGGAAAATGGTGATTCTAAAACTAACACGCTTCATTGCACAGATTGCACGGCAGACACAAAGGATTCAACCGAGGACATACAAGCGAGTTCTTGCGGTAGAGCATTCCACTCTGCTATAGTTCGAGGGAAAAACGAGAAGCGATAAGCAGTAGTTTTAGTCTGTGGCATCACAATCACTTTGCTGTGCTTGCGTCTGGTTTCTCTTCTTTTATTATAATTTGCCCACCTTTACTTTAACAATACCTTCACAGATGCGGTGCATTGACTCAACTCCGTTGAACATTGGCTTTTCAGAAAGAAATAACGTGGAAGTAAGGCTTGCCATTTTACCGCTGGAACCTTTTACAAACGCTTAATAACACCAATACCAATAAGCTAGCTCTTCCTGGAGCCAAAAGCGTCACAAGTTTCAAACTTTACGGCATGCACCCTATGCTACCTCGATACAAGACCACCGCCAGGTGCCTGCGGTGGCTTAAGGATGTGTGTTGTATCTGCTCTTGAATAACGCCTGCGATCGTCCTGAATTTTCCTAATGCTAGCCACGCGTCTCGTTGGCTGCTTGATTTTTGTTGTGGTAGTTGTTGTTGTTCCTTTTGCGGGAGCTAAACCTTTTTTCGTCTTCCGTTGTCTGCATGTTGGCCATGGCTGCCGCCTAAAAAAGGAGTGTTCCGGTAGCGTGGGTGTCTCCAGTGTAAAATTGACGGTTTGCCCCTGCCGATGACGTAAACAAGGTTTCACGTTGATTCCACTACTCACCTTCTCTGCATTGCGTGTCAGGGAATGGTGGTTGCGTTTCATCGGTGTTACGCCTTCTCTTTCCTGAGTAGCGAAAAGCTAGTTTGTTAAGAGTGGTCTAACCTACCCATCCTGCCAACGTTTAGGTGTGAGCGCCATTTATGGTGCCGTTTTCTTGGGGAAAACGGTTCCCAATCTCTTGACTTTCTGAAGAATCGATTTATTGATATTATGAAGGCACCTTTTGACGGCACAGAGATAAAGATCCGTGCATTACTTGCGCTGGTCGAAATATAGGAGATGTGGTGTAAAAAAAAATTTTTGCAATATGAATGTATGGTTTCAATTCTATCTATAAAACAGCACCGTAAACTGCAAGCCAACCATTTTATTCTGTGACCGTATTTGGCTGCCGGCAGTTGGGGACGTTTCTCAGATCAAATACACAAAACTAATAATAACGTCACCTCTAAAAAGGTCAATATCGACTGGTTTTGCCTGGGACATTTTTATGCTACGTGCCTGTTCTCTATTCCTGCGATGTGATGTCTTCAGCGACATTTCGACAATGTTGTTCAAGAAGCGCGCGCCAGCGGATCAACACACTAGTTGTTGTTTGTTGGATTATTTGATTCAGAGCTACAGCAACACTTACGTGGTGTATGGAAGATGAAATATGCTGTGAAAATCAGGAAGTACGCGCTCAACTATGGTGTATCTTCCTCTTCTTTTCGCAGTCACATTGAATCACCTTGCGCCACTAGCTTTAGCAGGGCTATGACACCGTTTCTGGGCTAGACGTTATTTTCCCTTTGCGGCATAAGTTGACGCAATTCGACAAAGCAGTCTAAACATAAGCTTGTTTACGCCAACAATTTCTCATGAGTGATGTTGGCACCACGTATGTCGCTGCTGAGCGTCATCACATGTCGTAAACGGAGTCACGAATCCATTCCCTGGCATTTCTCTAGCACCAACGTTACTTGAAAGTCTGTATTTTGGCACGAATGCATGAGCTAAGAAAGGAGGTACTCGTACATATCTGACGATTCTTCTCATGAGTAATTTATTATTTACATAACGTCTCTTATTTCGGTGACAAGCCATGCATAGACATCGATTTAAGCTCCCGTGACATGTATGCTCATACGGTTTTGGAAATATTCCCTTCCAGAATATGTGCTGTAAGATTGCTGTGAGCCCTGATGCTCTGGCAAGAACCATTGTTCATCAGGAAATGGCATGAATTGTATACGTCAGTGCTGTCAAATTATCGCAATGCCCACCTGTCAGTCATGTTTGTTGTTTTGATATTGCTGCACGCGTATTTGCATAAGCAAATTCCCTCCTTCCGATAGCAGTTTTCATGCCGTGATATTATAAAACAATATAATAGGCATGTTTGACAGAAATATAGACGTCCGTCACGAAGTAACAGCTCTAGATTGTATGGCGTGGAGAAAGTTATGAGTTTTTTATGCATCATCACGTGTCTCCCAGTAATCTATAGGCGCGCATTTGCAGCAACGAATGCACCTCAATGATTCGGTATGTTGCTGCCCCCACAAGAGATTTCCCTTCACAGTAATTCCCCATAATCCCACTTGTTAATGCTACATCAGTGACACAGGGTTGTCTCTCAGTGATGGGCTCTAGAGAGCACACGAGATTACAATATGCTGCTAGCTTTTCCACACCCTCTTTGTGAACGTCTTTAACTGGAACGCCTCTTGTGCGTGTGTGCCTCCATGTGTGCATTTTTTTTTACGTTTTCCTCTCTGTCCTTCTTTTAACCCCTATCTCCCATCCCCAATGTAGGCTAAGGAATCAAAGACTGATATCTGGTTAACCTCCCTGCCTTTACTCTTTACCTCTTTCTCTCTCTCTCTCTTATCAATGGAGGTGTGGGCATGTTTTTGAGCGCAACAAGGTCGATTCGGTTGATAATTTCAATAGTTCGCTCTTTTATGGCTGTTCGTTGCCCATTCCCGGGAATTTGCGGCACCAGAATATCCGTGTTCTAAGGTGCTCCGCACCTGTAGACAACATGGACAGAAGGTATGTTGGAGTGTTGAGTGGAGAAAAAAGGAGAACAAAGTGCAACGTATGGCATCAAAGACGCAATTAAGCACGAGCCATGGATCGATGATTATTGCTGTTAACAAATTCATTGAAGTGTCGTTTCGCTGCTAGGGTACCGACTATGGGGCACTCTGTTCTGTTTTTTTCCCTAAGTTTAGTTATAGGCCCCCTTGAAATTCGCGTTGATACAGTTGCCTAATGCTTCGTTTCAAACGTTGGGCCTTACCCCTTTGGTTATTTTGTTGGGTGTAATCTTCAATTAAGCGAGTGTGGTTATCAGGGCAGTTGTCGTTATGCCGTAGTTTTCTCTGTCTTCGTCATAGATTGATCGTCTTCCCCATTGTAGTCATGCCGTCGCCATCGTCATACGTAGATTCGCGTCACACACGCAATGACACGCCATACACGGACATTTCACAACCGTTGATAACACTTTTTGCAATCATGAACGAGGCTACACAAAGCTGCCCACAAATCATTTAGCATAAAATTGATGCCTACACTGCGTAGAACCTGAAAACTTGTTTCTCTACCCCGCTTGGAGAAACAATCGCTTTACAGTCACGTGTTTACGCAATATGATACTCTGTGTTTGGCTTTAATAAGAGTAACATATAAATATTTTGCCTAATAAGAGAGCTATCCAACCTTGGCTTTCACAAACTTGGTTCACACATCAGCACTAGTTTTTTGTACGGTATCACAGCGTATTGATATCAGAAGATTGCTTCATTGAATTGTTCGGTTATATTCAATATCTCTTTTCCAGGAGAGGAATATATCATCGTTACGAGTTCCTCCGGCACCAAGTCATATTGAAGCGTCCTTTCTTGTGCGGTTTTCGAAGCACACAAGGTCACTTGTAGAGGAAATTCGAGAGGTTCTTAAGCACTCGACACGAGCCATTAGGGGTGTGAGAACAGAGTGTTTCACATTTTTTCCAGCTTGCAGTTTTTTCATATAGGAGTTATCGTGCGCACGAGCATGTTTCTTCTGAAAATTCTAAATATTTATACAGATCTCGGAGTCTATTCACTGAAACATTGGGGAAAGCTGGAGATGCCAAACAGCAGGCCTCCAAAACTTTCTTCGCCAATATGAGTACAAGAGACTTACCAACCCGGAAGGGCAGGTTGCCGATGTTTCGAGCGAGCTTTAATAGGATATTCTGCGCAAGTTATGTGCCATTGTTGCCAAAGACGTAAGTGGGACTGTTTTTTTTTTTTTTTTGAGACCATCCGTTTGTCCGGGCTTGCAAATACAAACATAATGGCACGGATTCATGACATTGTTTACAGCAGCCTTAAGCAGGGGTCCAATGTGCGCGTAACTGAATTAGGAGTTCCTCCTGAAAAATGCAGTATTAAGTTCGGTTCACTTCTCGGGTAAAACTTCTTGACGTATGTTAGTCGATTACGCACATCGGTTCTTAATAGCCTAGAACAAGCTTGGATACTATTAAAACACTGCGGTATACGTATTGGCTATTTTTGGGTCTTATTGTCTCGACACAAAACGATAAAGGTATCGTTTAGCTTTTTGTGCCGACGCCGTTACTGCTTGCTGGAAATATTTCTTTGCTGTCATGCTTTTTATTGGCGCCAAGCACAGTCGCCAGCACGCATACACTTCTGTAGAACACTTGCTTTCGTCAGCATTATATATTGCCTTGATATGTCTAGGCCATCAGCCACTCGTTCCTTCTAACATCAAATCAGTCTTGGTATAGAACGATTTTTGTCTATAGTTTATGTCTTTATATCTTGCATGCCGAAAAATCTTCGGAGCGCTACCGTCCTTGCTGCCAAGAATTCCCGCTCTCGCGGTGATTGATTCCTCAATTTACTTACTTTGCTAGACGTTGCTCAGTTTCTTTTCTATTCCGGCACACAACCTGAAGAAGCCCATTGCTTCCTTGATAGTCGCTGAATATCCCGTGTGCAATCCCTTGAATCTTTTGAATCCATCAATATCCCTTGAAAAACTGGCGGCTCTCTATACGAAATGTCTATCAACTGCAAGGGTCCCAGAAAACTGAAAGAATGCAAATATTATACTAATCCACAAAAGGGAGACACCAAAGAATAAAGAACTGAAAAATTATAGGCCTATTAGCTTACTCCCAGCATTATATAAGATATTTACCAAAATAATCTTCAATAGAATAAGGGCAACACTGGACTGTTGTCAACCGCGGAAACAGGCTTGCTTCAGGAAGGGATTCTCTACAGTGGATCACATCCATGTCATTAATCAGGTTACCAAGAAATCCGCAGAGTAAAATAAGCCTCTCTATATGGCTTTCATCGATTACGACAAAGCATTTGATTCAGTAGAGACACCAGCAGTCATAGGGCCATTGCGTAATCAAGGAGTACAGACCGCTTAGGTAAATACCTTGGAAGATATCTACAGAGATTGCACAGCCGCCTCAATTCTACACAAAAAAGTAGCAAGATACCTAAAAAGAAAGGAGTCAGACAAGGAGACACAATCTCTCTAAGGCAATTCACTGCGTGCTTCAAAGAAATATTCAGGCCATTAAACTGGGAAGGTTTAGGAGTAAGGATTGAATGCGAATACCTCAGCAAGCTTGGGTTTGCTGATGACATTGTTCTATTCAGTAACACTGCAGACGAGTTTTCACAAATAATTGAGAACCTTAAAAGAGAGAGTGTAAGAGTAGGGCTGAAGATTATTATGCATAACGCAAACAAAATGATGAACAACCGGGCAAGGGAACAAGAATTTAGGATCACCAGTCATTCTCTAGAGCCTGTGAAGCAGCACGCTTACCTAGGTCAACTAATCACAGGGAACTCTGACCATGAGAAGGGAATTCACAGAAGAATAAAAATGGGTAGGATCTCATACGGCAGACATCCTGAGCTCCCGACTGGAATCCTACTCTTATCATTGAAAAGGAAGGTATACAATCAGTGCATTTTACTGGTGCTGACATATGGGGCAGAGACTTGGAGACTGACAAAGAAGCTTCAGAACAAGCTAAGGACTGCGCAAAGAGCGATGGAACGAAGAATGCTAGGTATAACTTTTAGAGACAGAAAGAGAGTGGTTTGGATCACAGAGCAACGGGTATAGACGACGTTCTAGTTGACATCAAGAGAAAAAAGTGGCGCTGCGCAGGTCATGTAATGCGTAGTGTAGATAACCGATGCACCATTAGGGTGACAGAATGGGTATCAAGAGAAGGGAAGCGCAGTAGAGGACGACAAAAACTAGGTAGTGCGACGAAATGAGGAAATTTGCGGGTGCTAGTTGGAATCGGTTGGCACAGGACAGGGGTAATTGGAGATCGCCGGGAGAAGCCTTCGTCCTGCAATGGACATAAAATAGTCTGAGGATCATGATGATGATCACGTGTGCCTGTTAGAGAAAGAAAATGCCCCGGATTGCCAAGGTAAAACATTTGTTCAGGGTAAAGAACAAAATTTGCATATATGTAAAGCAATTTCTATGCCTTCTATATATACATGCTGCTCGAGCAGTGATTTATTCAAAATTAGCCCTATTCCTAGAATCAGCGCCAAAACTGCAGTAATGATCCTTTTAAAAAGGACAGGGACAGAGTGAACTTGTTAAAGGTTTTCATATAAAAACGCAACACTAATTAAATATGTAATCAGTGAGTCGCTTTACTCGAGTGCGAAACACAGCTAATGGGTCATTTATTGTGTGCTTTACGCACTTGTTGCATTTAATTTTTTTTGCGTGTGTGTCCTGATTCTTATTAGAACTCAGAGTTGGTACACTGCGCTCTGTGTCCAGCGTGCCTCCCCTCCCGTTACCGACGTTTTCTGCGGCGATTCTTGCCACATTTTATTCATACTGAGCACTGCTAGCAATGCATTAGCTAAATGTAAGCGTTCTGTCGCCCTATCAGCTTAAAGCGTCGCGCAATGTCTGCCGTTCATTATCAATAGAAGAGTATAAAGCAGGTAAGAATGTGTACTATGATCTGGTCGCAATCACGAAAATTGCCAATGATTATTGAGACCGTGGACTCGACCGTCATTTGCAAAGAAATCCATAAGAACCCTACAGCACTTATTGAAGGTAATTCAGCTCTGCAACCATGTTTGAACGTGAGGTGAACGCTGTTACTATCTTACTTATGCCTCTGTTTTCACATTTGTTTCTTGTTTTAAATGCGAATACATTGCCACAGGAACAAAAAAGAAAACAAATGCTACCTCTCCGATAATAATTGATAGTAGATATATGCATGAAATGGCTACCGGCAAAGCCGACTGGTTGGAGATAATAATATCCACAATCTTGAAACTGGTGCAGTGCATGTTCACAATGGCACACCCCACCACACTACACCGCACCACACCGCACCACTGTGCACTGGTCCACATCAACGCAATTGTTTCCTGTCACAGTGACAGGAAACAATTGCGTGCATGTGGCCACTTTTGCTGCGTGTGGTGCTGCCGCCTTTCACCGCTTTTCTTCGTCAGACAGCGCAGCGCGCTCGGCGTCTGTCACTACTATTTTTTTTTCTTGACGCGTCGAAATGAACGGCTACAAATTTGCTTTTTTAGCTAAATGTCCGTGGCGCGCCGGACGTTGCTGGCTTGGTCACGCAGCCTGGCACCATCTCTCGACGGGAAGCAAAACATGCGCCACGGAACTCGCGGACCGCTGGCAATGAAAATAGCCCAGGCAACCCTGTCTCAGCGCCAAAACATGACAATCAAGTATATGGTGCCCTTTATCAGCCTTTTGAACGTTTCTATTGGAAATGACAAATAAAACTTCAGCGTATTAGAAGTTAGAGCTTATGTCGTACTATGAAGAAACATTAGGAAGAACTTGGAAGGAATATTTTTTTGTAACTTGTTTAGACAGTAGCTCGCGTATGTAATGCGGTCCTGTTCAAAGGGTTAGGGGACAGAGACCGCATTTTCTGAAGTTTGAACTGGTTGCCCGGATGATCTCGTTTAGTTCTCGCTACGATGCCCGGATGTTCTCCCAACGTTCTCATCTTGAGTTCCCGGATAACGGCTTTTGGCTCAAGGTCACTTGAAGGTCGCCGACAAGGGGAGGTAAATGCATTCCATGTTTAAATTCGGCTCTGTGATTTTTGTGATGTGGTTTGCGTGATTGTCCTATTCTAAAATATATTGTACGTTAACTACAAGAGCTTGTTGCTTACTTTCTGCCAAAAGGTTCCTTACATCAATATATCCAAGAGGACGGTATGTAAAGTAAGCCTTACTTTGTACCTTGTATAACTCGTATATGCTAATTTTTTATAATATTTGACATGTGTAAGCGGCTTTACGGCTGAATGGCGTTAATCTGTGTGTACGACCCTGATTTCAGTCTAATTATTTATCTTCCTTCCTAGGGTAGTCCGGGTGTTCAATAGCAAGTAGGACGTTCTTGTCTCGTCGACCGCCCTGCCGTTCTTTCAGTGTACGTGGAGGTACAACTACAGGGTCTATAAGTGACCATTTGCCAATTTATCTAATTGTACAAAAACAAATATGGCTGAGGCATAAAGCGTTAACATCCAGCCGTGTTCAGGAGAAATTGCAGGTACTTTAGGTCGGTTTAGGAACGAAATTAGGAAAGACAATTGGGACAGCGTATTCTCAATCTCTTTCTGCTGAAATGGCGTACAATAGTTTAAGGAAATATTAAGCTCCCTGTATAAAAAGCAATTTCATTGCAAGAAGATTGTGAACCCATGATGCGCACGTGAACCGTAGATAACGCCTGACTTCTTGAAAATGATCAAGGAAAATCATAAGCTGTACAACAAATTTCTGAAAAATCGAGACCTGAATATATTGCAGAAGTTAAAAAAATACTGAAATCCTCAAAATAAAACAGTTCGAAACGCTAAACGCGGCTACTTGACAACATGTTTAATGGTATCAAGGATAGTAAACATTTATGGCTGCAGCTTTCCTCAGCTATATTTTCTCGGAATTAGAGTACCAATTTGAAAGAGTTAACTAGAGATAGCAAAATAGTAAACAGAAAAATGCTAGGAAACGTTTTTAGCGAGTATTTCACATCTCTTCCTCAGAGTTCCTACAATCCTATTATACATGACGATTAGAGAGGCCTCCTTCCAAGTGATAATTTCTTTAACTTCAACAGACTGCAGTGAAGAGTTTAACACATCTACACAGCTTAAGAAAACCAGACGTCAGGACATTGACGGCATAAAAATGAAACCATTATTATGCGTCCCTGAGATCACTCCTTGTATAACCCATTTTTGTAATCTTGTTTAGAGCACCGACATACAGTGCATTTTATCATAAAATGAAAGTACCTAAAGTCATAGAATTTTTTAAAAGCGATGGCAGAAATAATCCAGGAAATCGCAGACCCATGTCTATTTTGCCGCTGTCTTCTAAACCAATAGAAAATTTATTTCACTCAAGATTCAGTACATTTCTTCATAAACATTCACTTACTATTTCATCTCAGTGCAGTTTTAGAAATGGATGTTCAACGGAAGTTGAAAGCCATCTCTAAAGTTGAAGTTGAGTGGCTTTAGTACACCAAAAAAAAATAATATTACGCAACATAGAGAATAAACTGAAAGCACTGGGTGTTCGTATAGACCTTTCAAATGCGTCACCTCGGATAAATTATAGCACTATGGTAAAAAAGCTGTTTTACTATGTAATTCGAGTTATTGCAGATGATTTAATAAGAAGCTACTTATCAGGAATGTATGAATCATTTTGTGTTGGCCGAGAACTTTCAACAGCCCGTGAAATTAAATGCAGCGTTCCGCACAACAGTATCCTGGGGCCGCTGTCGTTCTCTCTCTGCCTCAATATATATATATATATATATATATATATATATATATATATATATATATATATATATATATATATATATATATATATATAATGTATTCTACATAGAATATATGCAGGGTCTGTCGTAAATTCATTAATTATCATCATCAGCATCCTATTTTATGTCCACTGGCGCACGAAGGCCTTCTCCTGTGATATCCCATTATCTCTGTCCTGCGCGAACCGATTCCAATTAGAGCCGGAAAATTAGTTAATTTGATCAGTTCACCTAGTATTCTGCCTTCATCGACTGCGCTTTCCTACTCTTGAAACCCAGTCTGTAATCCTAATGGTACACCCGTTATCTAACCTACGGATAACATCAGCTGCCCAGCTCCATTTTTTCTCTTAATCGCAATTAGAATATTGGCTATCCCTCTTTGCTCTATGATTCACACCTCTCTTTTCCTTTCCGTCAACGTTACACCTAACATTCTTCCTTTCATCGCTGTTCGCGAAGTCCTTTATTTGTTCTCGAGCTTCTTTGTCATTCTCCAAGTTTATACCCCATATGTTAGCACCAGTGGGATGCACTGATTTTACACCTTTCTGTTCAATGATAATGGTAAGCTTCCAGACAGGATTTGACAATCTCTGCCATATGCGTTAAAATCCATTTTTATTCTTTAAATTTACTTCTCATGATCAGGATCCCCTGTGACTAATTAACTTAGCTAAAAGTACTCCTTCACAGACTCTAGAGGATGACTGGCGATTCTGAACTCTTGTTACCTTGCCCCGCTATTGAACATTATCTTTTTTTCTGCATAATAACCTTCAACCCTACTCTTACATCTGTTACCCTATTAACGTCCTCAATCCTTTGTTGTAACTCGTCTCCAGTGTTGCTCAACAGGACAAAGTCATCTGCAAACCAACGGTTGCTAAGGTATTCGCCGTTGATCCTTACTCCTAAGCCTTCCCAGTTTAATAGCTTGAACACTTCTTCCAAGCATGGAGTGAATAGCATTAGAGAGATTGTGTCTTTCTGTTTGACGACTTTCTTTATAGGTATATTTCTACTTTTATTGTAGAGTATTAAGGTAGCTGTGGAATCTCTGTAGATATTTGCCAAGATATTTGCGTAAGCCTTCCGTACTTCTTTATTACGCAATTCCATTATGACGGCTGGTATCTCTACTGAATCAAATGGCTTTTCATATTCTAGGAAAGCCATATAAAGAGGTTTATTGTACACTGCATTTTTTTCGATTGCTTATTGACGACATGGATGTGATGTACTTTACAGTGTCCCTTCCTGAACCCCAGCCGGTTGTCTTGGTTGACTGAAGTCAAGTGTTTACCTTATTCAATTGGAAATTATTTCGGTGAATATTTTATACAATACTGGAAGTAAGCTGATGGTTCTATAATTTTTCAATTCTTTAATGTCTCCCCTTTTGTGGATTAGTATCATGGTGCATTCTTCGAGTTCTCTGGGACGCTTGAAGTCGTGAGACATGTCGTATGAAGAACCACAAGCTTTTCAAGCATGACGTCTCGTCCATCTTTGATTAAATCGACTGTTATTTCATCTTCTCCTGACACTTTTACTCGTTTCGTGCCTTGCAAGGCCCATCTAACTTCATTGCTAGTAATAGAAGGAGCCTCTCTAACCTTCTCATTAGCATTTCGAATGGAGCTACCTCGGCTGCTCTGGGTATTGTAAAGGTCAGTATAGAGTTTTTTCGCTGCTTTTACTATATCTTCGAAATTGCTGATGGCATTACCCGACTTATCTTTCAACGCATGCATCTTGGCTTGTCCCTCGCCCAGCTTTCTTCTCACTGATTTCATGCTGCTTATATATTTTGCTACTTAATTCCCCAGTCTTACATTATAATCAGTTTTGACAATTCCGCGAATTCAATCTGATATTTTGAGTGGGACACTTTCATTTTTTGTCGTTTCTTTATTAGGGCCTTGATTGCTTGATAGAGCGTAGCCGTCGGTGCCTTGGTGCGTTTCACTCCACTTCAATCACTGCTTCTGAAGCCAGCCTAGTTACGGATTCATTCATTATTTCTATGTCATCTTCATCTCACTGTTCTAAGGCTGCATATGTGTTTGCCAGTTCCAGCCTGAATTGGTTTGCTTTTACAGTTACTGCGTCTATGTCGGCCTGTTTGTTCTTCAATAATTTTATTCTTTCTATCTCAAATTGAGATGAATCCTACAACTCCCTAACTTATCATCATTGAACTTTACTCTGCATAACACTTCTACATCCGGCGCTATGCTGGGAGGGGCACAAAGTATGATTTCAAAAGATGAAGCGCCAAAAAAGACAGCACACTAATGAAGGAAGAACAATGACAAGACAACGCGCTACTTGCAAATACTTATTGAAGTCAAAAGCGGATGCATATATAGCCATTATATATATATATATATATATATATATATATATATATATATATATATATATATATATATATATATATATATATATATAGTCATGGCTATATATATTCATATATAGCCATGAATATATGAATATAGTGTAACAATATAGCAATGAGAAGAGGGGGAAGAAAAAAGAGGGAGCTCTTAACATGTGAATAAAAATAAACATAATAATAACATAATAACATAAAATAAACATAAAAAAATGTATAGCAAGGGAATCACAAGATTCCTCCTCCTCCTCCTTCTCGTCCTCCTCCTCCTCATCATCATCATCAGCAGCAGCAGCAGCAGCAGCAGCAGCCTGGCCACGCCCCCTGCAGGGCAAAGGCCTCTCCCATACTTCTCCAACTACCCCGGTCATGTACTAATTGTCGGCATGTTGTCCCTGCAAACTCCTTAATATCATCCGCCCACCCAACTTTCTGCCGCCCCCTCCTACGCTTCCCTTCTCTTGGAATCCAGCCCGTAACCCTTAATGACCATCGGTTACCATCCCTCCTAATTACATGCCCGGCCAAAGCCCATTTCTTTTTCTTGATTTCAACTAAGATGTCATTAACTCGTGTTTCTTCCCTCACCCAATCTGCTCTCTTGTTATCCCTCAACGTAACACCCATCATTCTTCTTTGCATAGCTCGTTGCGTCGTCCTCAATTTAAGTAGAACCCTTTTCGACAAGCCTCCAGATTTCTGCCCCGTACATGAGTAGTGGTAAGACACAGCTGTTATACACTTTTCTCTTGAGGGATAATAGCAGCCTGCTGTTCATGATCTGAGAATGCCTGCCAAACGCACCCCAGCCCATACTCATTCTTCTGATTATTTCAGTCTTATGATCCGGATCCGCAGTCCTGTCCTAAGTAGATGTATTCCCTTACTACTTCCAGTGCCTCGCTCCCTATCGTAAACTGCTGCTCTCTTCAGAGACTGTTAAACATTACTTTAATTTTCTGCAGAATAATTTTTAGACCCACCCTTGTAATTTGCCTTTCAAGGTCAGAGAGCATGCATTGCAATTGGTCCCCTGAGTTACTAAGCAAGGCAATATCATCAGCGAATCGCAAGTTGCTAAGGTATCCTCCGTTAACTTTTTTCCCCAATTCTTCCCAATTCAGGTCACTGAATACCTCCTGTAAACGCAATGTGAATAGAATTGGAGAGATTGTATCTCCTTTGCTTGACGCCCTTCTTTATTGGGACTTGTTGCTTTATTTATGGAGGACTACGGTGGCTGTGGAGCCACTATATATACCTTTCAGTATTTTTACACACGGCTCGTCTACACCCTGATTCTGTAATGCCTGCATGACTGCTGAGGTTTCGACTGAATCGAACGCTTTCTCGCAATCAATGAAAGCTATTATAAGGGTTCGTTATATTCCCCGCATTTCTCTATCACCTGATTGATAGTGTGAATATGGTCTATTGTTGAGTAGCCTTTACGAAATCCTGCCTGGTCCTTTGGTTTACAGAAGTCTAAGGTGTTCCTGATTCTATTTGTGGTTACCTTAGTAAATACTTTGTAGGTAACTGACAGTAAGCTGATTCGTCTATAATTTTTCAAGTATTTAGCGTCCCTATTCTTGTGGATTAAGATTATGTTGGCGTTCTTCCAAGATTCCGGTACGCTCGAAGTCATGAGGCATTACGTATGCAGTGTGGCCAGTTTTTAGAGAACAATCTGCCCACCATCCTTCAAAAAATCACAAGATTAACCAAAATATAAAACCTACGTAAGGACATGCTTTCATTTCTGTAAGTATTCAGAGATAGGGTGCTGACACAGGCGTCCCCTCTTTTCTTAATCTGGTTGGCCTCCAACAGTTCCCGCACCAGAGTATCTTTGCTTTTAACCATGATTGTTGTCTCAAAAGCTCTGCATGACATTTTTTACTCAAATATCCAAAAGGCTCGTGCGGGCATTAGATAGGGGTGTTACAATAAATTAGCGATAGATACAGTATACACATTTAAACAAATAATGCATATTAAAATAAAAAGAACACAAGCGGAAAAACAGGAAAACAAAAACAATAAAACGGTATGAGCAGTGCAACGACACGTCCTATACTTTGAAGATACCTATAGAATGAAAATGGGTGTTACACAATATAAACGTACCTTGGTCACTTCATGCAAGGAAAATGCTTGCTAAAAAGGTACACGCACCAGCAGATACTGCATGAAACAATGAAAAGCACAACCAGACAAAATTTTATGCAGTACAAGGAACTCTGTGCTAACCTTGAACAAAACCATTTGCGCGAAGAACATCAAAATTTGGTGAGAAAAGAAAGTAAAATAAGAAAGAAGCGCATAACAACACAGCGATGTCTATAACGAATGAGCAATGAGCATATAACTTTAGTACGTTAAAATGGTGTCTTTGTTTTACTAGGAAATCATCATGACTTAGAGCTGATGTGATTTCATTTGGTAACATATTCCAGTGAAATATCGCGAGAAAGAGAGGCTAGTAACTCAAGAAGTTAGTGCGTGTAAGAACGGGCTGCATTTTTAAAGGATGATCAAGGCACGGGAAGATACTATGGGCGGGCCTGATTGGCATGCGCTGAAAGACGACCCCCAGTGATATAGGTTGTGAAAATGGGAAATAAATCCTATTAGCTTTCGATTTTCTGTCGAGGGGAGGTTTAAAGATTTTTTATTGTTAGTGGTTCTAGACGTTGGTGAGTGATTTTTCGTGAGGAAGTGGACTGCTTTGTTTTGGACTGACCCGAGCATGTTTATGAGGCACGACTGATGCGGATTCCAAATAAAAGACGCGTACTTCATTTTCGATTGAAGCAGTGTCGTATAGGCTAATAATTTAGTGGACTTGCTTGCCGAGTAATGGTGGCACCTAATGTAGCAAAGGGTTTTACACGCGCTGCTACGCATCGCTTCGATATGATGATTGCATGAAACGTTTGAAGATAAATGAATTCCGAAGTATTTTATTGTTTGCGCATATGCAATACTAATGCCGTTCATCGAATAATGGGTAAGGGTAAGCCACGGGTTACTAGGTCTAGTGAAAGCTACAGCTTTAGTTTTCGAAACATTTATTTCCATTTGCCACTGTTTACACCAGTGGGTGATTTTCCCGAGGTCAGATTGCAAGAAGTCAGTGTCGGAAGTTTTAATTATTCGTCTGTAAAAGTAGTCTTATTGTAGCTTTAACATTACCGCACATACTTGCTTATTCTCATTCCCTCAGGCTTTGCAATGAAGTGCCAAATTTGAGTCATTACCATTTTTCAGCAAAATCTTGTGCTCCCGCAGGCGTTCATTAATACATCGGCCAGTTTGGCCGATATACTCTTTCCCGCACTTCAGCGGTATGCGGTTTACGACCTCTTCTTCACGCTTCACAAAAGGGTTTGTATGTTTAATAGAACACTCTACTTTATTAGACTCATCAGATACAATCAGGCGACAAAAAGTACCAAGTATCCGGCGCGCGGAAATAACCACAGGAATTTTGTATTTTATGACAACGTGTTTAATATTACGCACCACATTGTGAGAATACGGTGTCACCACTAGTTTAGCTTTCTTTTCTAATGTTTACCTTCTTCACTGCTTCATTTTCTTTTTTTTTCACCTTTTGCAATAACGCCACCGAATTATTGTCGCATGAGTCGACACACTCCACCAGCGCCCAGACGGCAACACGAGTTCCAGACACCGACTGTGACGAGAAAACAGGCGCCACAATAGGCAGTGCGCACTCTATGGGTGTTTCCCCCGAGGACGCAGCGCCACTCAGATGGCGACAGCATGCCCGACACCGACGGCGACGGCCAAACAAGCGGCTTACTTAGAAGCGACCGCGTTCGCTGCCCTCTGTGGAGGCGCTAACGAGCGTGAACTGTTTCGTGTAAGGAACCTGTTTCGGGATTGCGTCGTCTTTGCTTCGAAGGTTGGATATCCGAGGCAGAGTTCTGTGAAGTGCACGACACTTCTGATTGGCCGCAATAAGATGATCGAATTCCCTTCTGTAGATAACTAGGACAGGAAGCGTTTTAAAAGCGGACTTTTGGGGCAGACAGAGGGGGTGTTGACGTGTCCTGACGTCTGCAGACACGGGCGTCCTGACGTCTGCAGACATGTGTGAGCTGTGACTGGAATCTGACTACTTGTTTCAGCATGTAAATAATGTAAAACAAACCCCCTTTTATTTTTCTCCTACTCCCGGACGTACTTATCCATATGGCACGAAGGATCTGTTGACTAAATGCTACCCCGAGTCTCAACAGCATACACTGCCTTGTTTGAATTACATTAGGGTTGCTGCCATATCGTATAGAGAAATAGCACTAAAAAGCTCTGTGTAAGCTCATTATAATGCAAGAAAATGCTCTACGTGCGATTGCAGAGCAGCCATATGATGGGCACACATCTCCGTTGTTTACTAAACTCGGAATTTTGAAATTACACAAGTTGCATTAGTTTAAGCTACTATCGACCCTTAAATGCGAAATACGTAAGGACATACACAATTTCAGAATATTGCAAAACTTACAGAACAACGCTACTTTACACTGACTGAGGAGCACAAAACTTTGGAATGTGCCAAGATCTCGCACTAACGATGGATTTCAAATGATGCAGGCTAGCGTCCTTAGGAATTCCACTTCACGATGGCCGTACTTTCGAGAAATCATTTGTATGCGCTTTTTGCATAGAGCTTGTTATCATTCGCTTTTTCAGTCCACGTGGTTGCGTAAAGCAGTAGCTTCCATCTTATATCTGTTGTTTAACTAATATTGCACCTGTAACAGTCTTTGTGTACATGTAATATGTACTTTAGCTAAAGTGTCCACTACTGTTTAGGAAATTAGTATCGTAGATGTATATTGCCAAAGTGCCCGATTGTGGGTACTGAGAGGCGAGAACAGTGAAGCTACATGTATGTAGCTTGTTTCCGACTTTCCCGAACACATGTCATGGGCTATTTTCTTTTGTACGTATTTTTGGTAAATAAAATCAACTTCACCTTTCCCTCTCCCCCTCTCTTTGTATATCTATTTTCTTTCAGCCTGAATGTTGTTCCATTGAACACCAGAAAGCTAACTTATTAAAACAATAAATTTTTATAACAGCGCAGCGTATTTTTGCTAGTTCGTGTGACAACCATGTTGCACTTTTCCAAACGACATTAGTTCTAGCCTTGAAACTTAAACATCCGTTGGTGCTTTGTTTCTCGACTTTGAAAAACAATTCCGTAAGCTACCTCATAACTGGCTATTCCTAAAGTTTTCACGCATAACCCATTAATATTTCGTATTCGACAGGATACATAACTTACTAAGCAAACGCCAACAGTTCGTGTATACGCCAATGATCACTCTTCCGACTCAACCGCCATCTCTGGTGTTCCTCAGGGGACAGTTTTCGGCCCTCTACTTTTTCTTATCTATATTAAAGACCTCCCAACAAACATTTCTTCGACGATACGGCTATTTGCAGACAACAGCGTCCTATATCGCCCTATTGCCAATAACATGCTGTTGAACTACAACATTGTTCTTGTCAACAGCAATGTTCTTTCCCTCCAGTCTCACCTCCGAGCTATTGAAACTTGGTGCAGCCAATGGTTAAAGTTTTGAATACGAAACATTTTCTTTTGTTACCTTAAATCGCAAGCAGTTCTACCCTATTCACGTATACATAATCACTGGCTCTGCGACCTCCTTGGTTAGTAACTGCAATTACTTAGGAATAAACCTGTCCTCGAATCTATCTTTCCTCCCGCACATAGGCAACAAAACAAATTATGCTAATCACACTCTTGGTTTCCTTCACCATGATATCCGTTTACTACCCACCTCTCTCAAACTTATTGCTCCTGTGTAAGGCCTAAACTTGAATGCGCATGTGCGCTCTTTAGAATCTTTAGTAACATAACTATATTACAATGCTTACATCTATGCAGAGACACGCAGTAATATTTTTTCTGGCTATTTATGCGCCTAAAGCTCATCGAAACTAAAAGCCAAGCCAATCTCTCTAGCCTTGCATCATGCCGCCAAGTTCCCTCTGTTTCTACCTTCCACAATTTCTTCCTCACATCAGTTCAGAGAAGCAATATTGTACCCAGACTACTACGACTCAAGCAGAACGGACCACCACAAGGCAGTGTACCCATCTCAAGCCCGTACTGTTTCCCATGCCACCTCGTTTTTCATCGCGACATGAAAAGACTGGAATGACCTTCCCACCAATGCCATGCTTCTGTCAAACCTGACATACTTCAAAAGCATCATTGAAGAAGTTATGTATAAGAAGAAAGCCCATCGCTCATGTAAAAGCCCTCCCCAGGAGATTGTGAGGTACTATGAATAAATAAAAAAAACAAATACGTTTGAGCATTGAAACGTATTACCTTAGTGCTAGAGAATGTTATTATGAGACTAAAGCAAAAGAACATCAAGCACCATGCTGACGTATTCGCAAAGAAATAAAAAATGCAGATTATTGAGCTATTATTGATATGAAAGTCTCGCGAATTAACTTCCCTCGTTTCCCAAATTCATATTCATGCTAATCGACACATCATAAGCTCTAACGTCCAAATCGGTATTCGCCAAAAACATAAACGTGAAGAAAGCTAGCCTCCAGCACCTTTTAAGAAGAAGTACACCGAGCTTGTGCTTAGTCTACTGACCTGTTCTATATAATCAATACAGGTGTTTCCACTTGTGCGCTATACGACATTTTAGCGGGCCATCTGAATTGCAGGTGCGTGTACCATCCACTTAGATTTCAACCCTTCTCCCCTAGATTTAGCAGAGATCCACCATTGCTATCACGCCTCGGCCCCCTCTGACGAGGCTATTTAAGTCGGGTATTCATGAGACGATGCAAAGGCATAAATACGTGAAATACATGGCGGATGGGTCTATCCTAAGTGGTATGTTGTAGGGCATCGTTGAGCAAAAATTCGGAGTTTAGCCGTAAACAAGGACAGAACGAAGGTGTTCCTTCATGCCGCCCTACTTTAGACCCGAATAAAAAACCTAGGAGGTAATGACTACGAAAAAAGAAAATTGAATTAAATGAAGAACCGCTTGGGCTCAAGCAAAAACGGGTACAACACGAACTTGGCTTAAATTACGAAAAAAACTAAAAAAAATGACACTTCCTTATATCCCGTCAATTCACGTTTGCATATAAAAAAAAATAAAGCGTTCCCAATTTTTATCCTATAGTCAAACTGCATGCTCTAACTTGTCGTTTTTTCTATCGCTTAACATTAGCTGCATTTCACGTAAGCTCTTGTAGGTACACAGCAAGTATAGGGTTCTAAGCCAATGCGACAAAAGCGCCAGGGCAAGCTTCCCTCATGTGTTTTTGTATTTCCTTGCACATGCTTCATTTTGAACCACGCGTTGATGCGTCAGAGTTTCGCGCGTTCATGCGTATGCTTTCGTGCGGGTGCCTTCGTGCGGATTTGAGAGAAAACCCACTTGGTCGAAACGGCGCTTACTTTTGCAAAAGGAATATTTCCTTGTAGCTGAAGCTTTCTCATCAGATGGTCGACCACAACACTGTTCTATACTTCCATTTTATCATTTCCTTAGAGGCACCGTTGTTGCATCGTGTTTATTCCAGATTAGCAGAAATTATCAGAAAGAAATAGGGAAATGCGGTATTTTCAGTGTTAATGTCCCACATTTATTTATGCCTGCATGCGAAATGTGAAATACCAACTTCTTCAAGCAGGAACAACAAGATACTATGTGAGAAAGATTACATTAAACTATGAACTACTTATATGACGCGCCTACAACACACACACACACACGCGCGCGCGCGCACGCGCACATACATGTTTTCGCAATAAGAAAACACCTGTAATTGGAAACATACGTACGGAAAGAAAAGCTTGAGGCCAGAGAAACCTTTTGAAAAACGACATAATAAGACATGAAGTTTTACCGGCCGGAACCACGATATATTCATGAGGCACGCGAGGTGAGAGGCTCCGAATTAATTCTGAGCTCTTGGGGTTCCTGAGCATGCACGTAAATCCAACAACACAGGCGGTTTTGTGCTTTGCCCCCATCTAAGTGCGACGGCTGAGGTCGGGAGTCGAACGCGCGACGTCGAGCTTAGCAGCACGACGCGTGGCCGCTAAGCCACCGCGCGTAAAACATACATGTGTAAAAACATTCAAAATTTGTCCACAGATCAAATAGGTGCGGCTTTGCACTTGATCGCACATAAATTTGGGAAGGATCCATTTCTATAGAATATGCCAAAACTTAGCTTAGAGTGTCCCCAAGCTAAGCATGGGGCCACTCTGAAAGTCATGTTGAATAAAAAAGATATTTACAAGCATGAGAGCCCATGCTCTGCCTTAGCGCCTTGAACATGGTGAACAGCCTCTGCTGAATGTGATATCCTTCGCCCCTCTCAAGCCTTTTTATCCAATATTATACCACCTAGGGGAACGATGTAGGCGCCTACATTTCTGCCTCCTTGTCTGCCGAGGCACTCGTGCGAAATCTCTCGTATGGCCGCAAAGAACGCTGACGTGAATGCTCGGCGGGGGCAGACATGTACTTGAGATTGTTTACCAGTTCTTTTAGCAGAAGAAAATAAAAAAAGAGTAATCTCGGGGCTTCCTTCATTTCTTATAGTTTTCTTGATTTTAAACACGTTTTGAAGTTTTTCAAAAAAACGTGAGTTTAGGCAGTTGTCAAAGGGTTCTAAGTGTTTCTTTTTTTTTATATACTGGCTGCCATAAACCAATATACAAAAAGTAATGTTGCTGGTTTAGGATAGCAAAGCGGCGAATGGGCTGCAGTGATTTCAGGAATTTTGCGGGGGAAAACATTATAGAAAGGAGGACGTGAGCGTAGACGAATAAAAATTACCTTATTCCAAAAGCTGTTTGACCTTTCGATGGAACGGAAGGGCCTACTAAGTTCCAAGGCAAAACTCAATCTCGTGGGCTTTCTTTCCGCGCATTTTGTATTCTTTTATTTGTATGCTATAACTGCGCTCAGTCGAAGCAGAAAATGATGATCAGGGTGTCCCTGCGTCTCGATCGTCACCGTCCAATCTCCTATTCTTGGTGGAGGAACCCTTCATCGACTTGCGCAATTTGCTTCCGGTAGGCGTTCAAAAACAAAGCACCTTATGTGTTTGCATAGATTTATTGAGTGAAAAAGAAGGAACTCGCGAGCAGCATGTGACGCAAATGACCCGCGCCTGCGCTAGTACTGTTCAAACATGGATTGCATGCTCGGCTGGCCTGTTTCGCGTTATTTCAGCAAAAGGTTAAACGCCATCGCCTGATAGCGCAGTGAAAGGGTTGAAATGAGCAAAGAAACCATTATCCCGCCAACGCTAGTTACTCAGCGCATTCAACGATGCGGGATGGCAGTGCACAATTTTTTTAGGTCATACTAAAGCTTCACCTCAGTTATGGCATATAATCAGTTTACATGTATATTACTTGAATACTGTATGCAAGACATGCATTGAACGTATCCCTAGTCGTAACAGTGTGCTAACACAGCACATACTTAACTACATAATTCGTATAGAACCCGTTTTTGGGACCCGCCGCATTAGCTTAATCACCGTGACGTAGCCCTGCTGAGCTCTAGGTTGAAGGTTCGACCCCGACGGTGGTGATTGCAATAACGCTCGTGCACTTAGATCTGGACGCATGTTAAAGAACCCAATCCGTCAAAGTAATATGGAGTCCTCATCCATGGCGTGTGTCGTTATTATATCGTAATTCTGGCAAGCAAACGCTAATAATTTATTTTAATTTTTAACAGGTATTTCACCTGAACCTATCTGACCTTATGACAGGAAAAAATATAGTGCGACTTGGGCTATTCCAGAACATACAAACCATTCCTGGACCCACGGTATCGTCTGGTGCCCCGGGCACGAAGGCCTGCGGGGCAGCGAAGAGGCGGACTGCGCAGCTCGAGGTCTCGCTAGGAGACTTCAAGGTGTGACCGGCAGACCACGCCGTTCTTCAGCCCCCAACAGACCGACGAGCGACCCACGAAGTATTAACCACAAGTCAACAAATACTACAGGACCAACGTCTCGGAAGAACACAATGCGCTCCCCCACACAAAACTCTCAATAAACTCCAGGCAAGGCACTGGCGCCGCCTGCAAACGAACACATGCCCACACTTGTCTCGTCTACACGCAATCTCCCCAGACAGTTATACGTCCCGGACATGTCCCTGGAGTAGGAACCACACAGCGACACTCGCGCACATAACACACGAATGCACCGACCGTCCGGGCGACGCAATTTCGCCACGAGTCACCACACACACACTCACTACGTGGTCTTGGGAGGCGAGACTCTCCGAACTCGACCTGGGAAGCCAACTGGCGACCCTCGACCAGGCCCAGCGAGCCGCGATCGCAAGTGGAGCCCTGTCAGGGGGAAAAACCCAGGAATAAACCGCGCAACGGTTTCTGCAATAATAAAGTTCGTCCTCCAGAACATATGCCACACAAATCATCACCTCAAGAATAGCTGCTAACTGCATTTCAGCACGCACTGATAAAAACTTTAAGGTCCACGTCACAAGCACGCGCAAAACCTGCACGCTTATCCCTTCATTTTAAGGACAGCGACCGGTTAGAACCGCCTCCTTGCCTCCATCGTGAGCAACCTTGTTCGGTCACCCTTCAAAGCGCGATTTCCGCGTCTTTTATAGAAACCGTTGGAGGAGGGAAAGAATCGTCCAAAACTGATGTTGGTGCTGGCGATGAAGAAGGGCAAAGCGTGACTATAGAGATAGGTTGAGTGTCGGCGAGGATTGCCACAGTCATCCCTTTGGGCAGCATCACAGGATCTGGGGTCGTGTTGCAAGCAGACAGAAGGGCGCGGCCGCGTGAAAACCGGACGAGACAGGTGGCAATGAGAATTCCGCGAGAAGTACAGCGGGAAGAAGGGGCGACTAGGGCGTCTCCGTCGGTGATCTGACTGGATGTTAAGGCTACAACGTCTTCGTGACCAGGACGCAGGACGTAGTCTGCAGCGATGGGCAAGTTCACGCATGAAAGTGAAGAATCCGCAACAGGTTCAAGCTGTGTATCTGTGATGTGGACAACTTCCTCTCTACATGAAATGACGGCTGAAGCAGAATGTAGGAAGTCCCAACCCAGTATAAGTTCATGGACACACGTTGGAAGGATGATAAACTCGATGTGGTGGCGTATGCTGTCGATGAGAACACGAGCAGTACACTGTCCGTCGGGGTTGATGAATGCATTATTAGCACCACGCAAAATAGGTCCAAGATAAGGTGTTTTTACTTTACGGAGCCGGGAACACAGATCGCTCTGAAGAACAGAAATGGCGGCACCGGTATCGATGAGAGCTGACGCGGGAACACGTTCGACAGTCACAGAAAGCATGTTGGCCGGGCGAACAGGAGGAATTTTTGAAGACCGATAAGAAGCAGTTTCCCCTCCAAAAACTGCAACAGTTAGTTTTCCAAGTGCTGGTCGACAAAATTGGAAGTGGGGCGAAGCGGTGATGTAGAGCGCTGGTAAGGCGATGGAGAACGACGTCTGGCCGAACGGGAACTATGAGGCAGATTGGGAGCAGCTGGAGAAGACGGAGAACGCTGTTGACGGAACGAGTACGATCCGGGATAGTAGTCGTCTGATCGGCGAGTGCGATCTCTTTCGTGCTCAGCATAGCCTCGTCTTTCATCCTGCTGGCGACGGCGGCAGAAGCGAGATATATGGCCGCGTATACTACAGTAAAAACAAACCGGACGATGTGGACGCCACTGAGGGTACGATGGCGCAGCTAGTGCTCTGGTTCCCATCGAAGCCAAACGGTCATAGGAAACGCCAGTAGGCACGGAAGTCACGGTAGGGGTAGGTAGCGAAACAACATCCGCGTAGGTAGGTGTGGAGCGCGCTACCGGAGCAGGATGCGTCGTGGGTGTAGTCATCGCTGTCAAATCCTGCTTTACGACCTCGCGCAAGTCGAAGGTGGGGGTTGGGGCGCAGGCAGCAGGTGGACGCCTTCGTTCTTGTAGTTGAAGCTCTTCGCGGATGATGGTAGGGATAAGAGCACGTAGATCTGGAGAATGGGGAACCTGAGGATCACTGCTGTCATGTGGAAGATGAATAGACTGCAGCTCGTCGAGGCGTTGACACGTTGAAGTGATGTCTTGGACAGAAGCCGGATTTTGCACGATTAAGGCGTTGAAAGTGACAGGCCCAATGCCTTTTAAGATGTGGCGAACGCGTTCGGCTTCCGTCATGCTAGGATTCGCACGGCGGCACAGAGCCAAGACATCCTCTATGTATGAGATGTAAGACTCTTGGGGAAGTTGGCGGCGCGTTCCCAGCTTCTGTTTGGCGACATTTGCACGGCCAGATGAGGAAGCGAAGATTTGCCGCAGCTTGGAGGTAAATGTGCACCAATCCGCGATGTCGGATTCGTGGTTGAAATACCACGTCTTTGCAACACCGGTCAAGTAGAAGGCGACGTGCCTCAATTTCTGGGTGTCGTTCCACTTGGCGCAACAACTCACGCGGTCGTAGTGGTCGATCCAATCGTCGGCGTCATCACCGCGGAGTCCCGCAAAGACAGGGGATCGCGCTGAGGGCTCGTCACAGTCCAAGAGGGCGCCGCAGGCGAGGTCGTCTGTGTGGTAGGGTTAGAGGCGCCGGAAGGGCCGGGGTTGGAAGTGTCCATTGTTGTAGGGGTAGCTGGCTGCAGGCGGCGACCGGAACGGAGCTACAGGGAGGACGGGAACGCGAGAGGACATCGGGGTCTTGACGTACCTTCACCACTTTATAATACCGAGACCGATCAAGTTGTCCAGCGCTGTTTATTCCCAAAAAAGGCAACGCCCCCAGCTCACGCGCGAAGTAGAACAGGGAAGATGATGATGGCCATGTACAAATGAAAACGACGAAGTACGTTAACAGTGCTTACAATATATATATATATATATATATATATATATATATATATATATATATATATATATATATATATATATATATATATATATATATATGTAATTTAACAGCTTTGAGGTATGATAGCAGCTGCGCCTCTGCAAATATTATTTGGTTTTTGTATACGGTCAACTATGGTATGCGGCTACATTGACCACAAGTTGAACTTATATGAACTGTCAGTGAAATTTATCTTGCATAAATTGACGCAGTGACGATATTCGATGATACGCTGTCGCGCTTGATCCATTTATTGACCGTAGAAAACCATGTTTTTGATAATCAAAGCTTTTTATTAGAATCTTTTTGTAGCAGAAATGATGCTTCAATTTCTTTAGGTACGCTATTCAAAAGATGTCTTTAAGTGAGCACTTTATTTATTTGAACAATCCAAGAACTGCATGGGGAAAAGTGCATACACAGAGGAAATTACTGTGACAGCCAACTATATGAAGCTTAGCCGATGAAAATCTGATGCAACAGGCCGCTTTATTTTTTATTTGTTTCTAGTTTCCAATGTAACAAATCACAAAATTATTTTTATTACAGCATCTCAGTAGTTCCATCAAATTACGGATATGCCAGAGACCACTGCCAGAGTTCGTCACCACTTAGGGAAAAGTGTACTTAAATTTGGAGATGTTTCTGCAAGGTTCCAGTTATAGCCGGGATGTCTTTAACCCTGTAATGTCAAACGTATCACATACGACTTGCAGTTTTAAAACCTCGAAATGGCGATTTAAGCACGGCAAGCAACTCGTAGCTTGTAGCAGAATTTTCCTACGCTGGAGACAGTTTTAAATTCAGGATAGTTTAGCAAACCTATGATTTATAAATGTTTATGTACTGTAATCAATTATTTATAACTCAAGCAACATTTTTTAGTAAATATGCACCCTCCATGCCACAAGTAAACGTGAAGAAGATTTTCTAATTTTAGTTGATGTAGAACTGTATTTTGGTATTACATGCTTAAAATGTACGTGCCTTACAACTGACAAACAGTTAAAAAATAACTTTCCCTGTATTAGCGCAGATACTGTACTTCTGGCACTCAAGCCATGCTCGTTTATAAGCAAGCTTGGCTGAAGTTCGAACTAAAAATGTGGCTCCAGTGCACTAGCTCTCAATGCATAAATTTTCCAACAGTGCCTTCTTCTCAAGCGCTAATTTTTCACTCGTTCGTGGATAAATCCTAGTGTTCTCATGATGTCCGCAAGTCTCCTTTTTGAGGACAGAAACGTCTGCAGGACCAGATGAAATGTTCTAGGTCTCCCACATCATTGCACTAATTGAAACATGGAGAAGCAGTTAGTATTCCCGGAATTCTCACGGATACTATTCATGAAAGTGCCACGCATTCTTCTCACATTTTTTGCGAGAGACAGGACTGATGCAGGCATGGTGATACATTTGGCACAGAAAGAGACGCTCAGCCAAAGCAATTGCGGGACGGGGCTGCCACGCTAACCCCACATGTAGCAACAACACGAGCACAACCAAAAACTAATGTTTACTGCAGGAACTTTCGGGGAGAATATGGGCAATTAAGTACTCGTATGAACATTACTGCTTAATGGAGATACGTAGAGCACTCATTGGTTTAAATTAATGAAGAACCACATGTGTACTGATTATCAGACTAAAAATTATGTAATAATTTTAATTTCTTGCGCTTCACTGCGCCACTTCCCTCCATCCGCCTCCACTAATGACTAATTGCTTATTATAACTGCTTTCAATACGTCAAAGGCGTTCTACGCAAAAATAAGTAGACACCGTAAAAAATTTGGTGATAGGCTGCTGTAACACAAGCCAAAAATGTTTATTTTTTATTTACTTTTTCGTTTCACAAAAAGAGTTAAATATTATAGTATGGTACATGCACATTCCAACATATACTGCTATCGCAACTTCCCCTCTTGATACAAAGCCCTCGCTGCTCCATTCTTGGCTATGTTTAGTTCTAGATTGATACGGTCGATACGGCGTCGAAAAAATAGGCCAGGCGTGGCGACATGGGACGAATATTGAGCACAAAGCATAAAAGCATAACGAGGAAAAATAGGCGTAAGTTTGGCCTACATTCATTGCCTCTACTAATCATAAAAGAATGCCGGACGGGTTAGTGAAATATCCCTAAGTGGAGCAAGGCAAATACGCGAATATCGACAAAGATGCACGAGGGTTAAAATGGCGATCGGATTTAGCATATATATTGCGGGAAAATATTATATTTTCTATAGCATAGAACATCAAACATTAAACAAAGAAAAATATCTTGCACAGTATTCATAATGGCGGAAAATAAGAAATTTCCAGAATATCCAGAAAATAAACAAAGTCCATTACACTAAATAAAGAGATGCTTGTTATAGCAACGAAGCTTCCTTTTTTTTAACTTTTATTATATCACATGTAAAAGTTATGCAGCAAGTCAAACGATTTAAAGAAGAAGCAAAAAAATATTATTTAGCACACCTTTTGCTGACCTCGCCTAAATATTTAAGTACATATGAAGCAACCAATTTCCACGGATTTCACGACGGTTGCATATTATAGCTGTAATCCACAATTATTGCTTCTCGGGGCAGCGGTGACGAGCGAAACTTCTCTATGCGAATGACAAGCGACGAGCCAAATAAAATAGAGACGTGCTTTGGAACGAAGTGTTTACGCAGTGTGCCGAGTTGCAGATGTCATGAAACGAGTTTTTGTATTCTTCTTTGAGCTAAGCCACCATGTCGATTTAGTTCGAACACTAGGACATTGCTCTGCCCACTAAACAAGAAATCGCGCTGAGGTAGCACCTTCGTGCGCGGTAGCAAAGAACACAGAAGGCTCAAAGGGGCCCTATAGAGCCGCGACTCGCTACAACTGCGCTTGATAGCGGTGGCGAAAGAAAAGTGCTTATAGCTTTTGGTAATGTTCTCTCTAAAATCTGGGTCGAGGTTAAAATGACTGCGGCAACAGAAACAACCCTCGTATTTCTGCTGATGTAAAAAGCAAGGCCACAACCGTGCTTCGGCTTGAGTGAACTAGGCACACCATTCCCAAATTAAAAAAAAAGCTTTGTTTACTCTCTGAGATTGGTACAGCTTCAGGCTTATCACCTCATGTGTCCTTTAGGATCAGTGTTCGTGAAGACTCTACTGCATACACAAATGACAGACTCTGCTTAGTCACACTTGTTTATCTTTTGTGCCAATATGTCGCTGATACGTACTCTTATCGGTGAAATGGCAAAATTAAACACTTGATCTTCTTCTCGTTTACTTTCAAGTTTGTACTTAAGGGAACTACAACATGTAGAATAATGGTTCTTTTCATGAACGTTAAAATAACTTGATATTTCACCGTTCACATAACATACTTTGTAGAACGTTTCACAAAGAACTCAAACTGCATATCTTCTGGTTCGCTTCAAGAAGTTAGTCTATAGGAATAGCTATTGCAGTACAGAATTTTTGCTGGCTTTGGGATTGAAACTGTGTGCTAGAACGCAGCCGTCTTGCCATCCATAGAGTGCTACTGATTGCGGTGCGAACCAAGTCCCACAGAAGAACAAGAGATGTTTCCTGTCTCCTGTTGTTTTCCTAATGTGTTTTTTTTCTTATGTACCTAGTTTCCTTGCATCATTCGGAGTTGCGCTAATTCAAGAAAAGGTGAAAAAGCATAACTAATATTTAGGTGGGACCGTTGATATATCCCACAGAAATCTTTAGATAACATGGCAATGAATGGACACAATGTTAGTTGCTTTGCAGGGGAGATAATTCTAAGCGCGATGAATTTTATTAAGGCGCACATTTTCAAGCATAATAGCTAACTGGCACGCTTTATATAGGCAATGATGAGAGCTACGAGCACTTGTTTGTTTTGATTAATTTTATTTATGTCTGGAGGTGGCATTAATGTTATTCACGTTTACAAACTCAATACGAGTTTAACTTCAGCGTGCGGTAACATGTTATGCGGTAACATATCACCTGTCGACGCAGTAACCTGTCATTCGCACCTGTAAGTTTTACTTCATGTGAACTCAACTTCGATCATGACGAAGAATATTCCATACATTCTAATTTGGATAGGTATTATCATTGGTTAATGTAAAGGTCATGGTTATACTTGCAAAATGTAAAAAACGTCACGTTTACAACTTTTACCAGGTTTGCAATTTATTTGTACAATGTACTGAAAAGGAAGTATAGGTGAAAGAAACTTGTAGGGCCGTTTGCTCGAAGAGTTGAACGCCATCGGGTTTCAGAGAACAACAGTCATAAATAAGAGGTTTCCGTATCTTATTTGACGTCACTTCGTGCGATCGGCGTAAATTCACGAGCCTGTAGAAGCAAACTTCAGCTGCAAACTTCCGTAGAAGCAGCGTTTTCTCGCTATTACTCAAGTTCATTCCTTTCGTTGTTCCCGAGAGAATAAATCAAGTGTTTGCTGAACTCAGGTTTGTTCGCCTAATGTTATTACATTTTTCCACGCTTCATGTCTTCAGACAAGTTTAGATAATTTCCATATTCCGGTACAATACATTGCTCTTACTTAGACTTGCCAATCATCTACTGAAAACTGACTGAAATTGTTGAAGAATTTAAGGAGCACAAGGACCACTTATTCCAGCATGTTGAATTTTACTGTTCTAACGAGCAAAATCTTGCTTTAGCATTAAGTACCTCCTTCGTGGTGCGAAAACAGTGTTGGACGCAGCTTTCCAATCAAAGATTCCCAGCGCTTCGCGTAGCCGTTCTTTTCTAGAGCTTCATAGGTTTCCCTACGGCCTTCAAGAGAGGATTGCCGTTCCTCGTTGTTCGCACAGGTGTCGACCCACGAGGCACCACGGTGCTCGCGACGGACGGCGGGCGCGCCGTGATCCCGTGCCTAGCCAAGCTTCGCGTCGAGAGCCGCAACGACTCCGCAGTGCTGGTGCGCTGGTTCCGCGGCGGTGACAACAGCACCGAGCCTTTCTACAGCCTGGACGCCCGGTCGCGCAGGGGCGGCCTGTCCAAGGGTCACCACGCGAGGGGCGAGGCGTGGAAGGGTCGCTCCTTCTTCTCGGTGCTACAGGAGCCACCCAGCCTCAAGGTGAACCGTGTGGACTACGCCGACCGGGGCGCGTACGTCTGCGACCTGCTCTACGCCAGTGGCAGGCGATACAGCGCAACCGTCGCGCTCGCCGTTTTCGGTACGTGATGCATTCGTTTACGTATTCGTCGTCACGATCATTCGCCTAGTTATGCCTGCTGTAGGACCAACGCCTCAACCAGAAATATCCCACGGTGACATCTCAGTAAGTGTAGAGAGTGTTAGCATGGAGTGTCGGGGCTAGATTGCACGCGGATACAAAATTCATGTTAGAAGCAGCGTGGAGAAACAAAAGATGAGAAAGATAAAAAGGGACGAGCAATAAAGCATCAGGTTCATGCACTGAAAGTTTTTTTATTTATGTGCGCCTCACATTTGCTAGATATTTGTGGTGCAGCTGTAAAATAAGCATTACTGTGAATTATTGTGTGAAAACGACGTGATAGTGATGTGGGTATAGCAGTATGGATGGCAGGTGGTAAATAAAAGCGAATTTTCTCTTCCTGCTGGATCATTTTGCAAGCACGCTACATCACCCCACTCAACGCTGCAACTGTAAGAATAGAACTAAATATGCCTGTTTTACTGGTAATATCTGCGAAGAACAGAAGGTGAATTTTTTTGCAATATTAATATACTATTTTCTCAGACGCTGTTAGTAACAATGTTTTTTGCAGCGCTTTATGCTAGAAACGTATTTCACGCAATATTTCCAACTTAATAAGTGTTCTTGCTGGACAGGAATAAGAATACTGCGCAGTGTGCTATAGCAGTTAGAGCGAGGAACAGTTGAAGTTTCTGACGCATAATTGACGTATAATTACAGTGGTATGCACAATAACAGAAAATAGGTGTTTCTGTCGACATCCTAATGAATGTTAATATTTTACCTATTTTATCCACAGTGTCTGTGTACCATACGTATTTCACGTAGGCTGTTAAAATACCAGACATCGCGAACACAAACCATACGGTCTTCCGGTATACTGTGTGCTATACAGCACACGATTTCTTTTTCAGTGCACCACGATCCTGTTTTTACTGCCGCAATTTTTGCATCTATTGATTTTTTTAGCAAAAATCAAGCCATAGAGCAAAGCTCTTGGCTTTTCCGATATTGGTTCCTGGACGGCTTGACTGAGACCGTCGCTTCCTTCAAGCGGATCTGTTACACATCGCAGCGTGATCCATATGTCATCCGAGGAAGAGCGAAACTGACCTGGCACTGCAAGTCGTTTCCTTTGCTTGAACTGGTTCGAGCGCATCGCCTCGTGTCACGGACAAAAGCTATATTGCTTTCTTTGGAAAAATCGGCAAGAGAAAAAGCTTTCCAAGAGCTGAAGAACCATAAGAAAACCGATATCAACTTGCTCTTTTGTCACTGTGAAGGTGAATCGAAGTAGGTTAGCGTGCTGAATCTTAGTCACGAAAAAAACTTCCAAAAAGAAGGATGCATATACACGCACAGAGGCATTCGGTAAAACGCAGTGCACGTAGATACAACGACTGGAAGCGAACTTGTAATCTTGCAAGGCTGTACGGCATCTTAGCAGATGTGTAGGATATTACTTCCATTAGCATCGTAGTACTGGTGAAGTTAAAAATACCGTAACCATCTAATTTTATGAATGAGTGTGACTGAAACCCATACTATATGTCTGTCTCGGGAGAACGAAAATTATTTGGTTGTTTTCAAATTTAGAAAGCATTCTGAGGCATCTATTGATGCTTTCTTTTGAAAGTGGCCTAATGGTTGCACTGTAGCGTTTTCAGTAGCTACAGTATATCAGTATGACGTAACTCTTAGGTAATGTGCTATATTCCTTTAGTTAGACACCTTATTACCCTTGGCTCTTTCAGTGCCACCAACGGAATTTGTAATCAAGGATGTTAACGGCAATGTTGTGCGAGATTCAGTGGGACCATACACGGAGGGTGACAACCTCTTTCTGGTGTGTGAAATCATTGGAGGTAAGTCTGACTTCTGCAAGATAATTAGTTTTTACATTTTTTTGTCCAAAACATTCTTTATTGCACGGCTATACCCCACCTCAAAAAAAAAATATTAAGGTAGTTTTTGGCTGCTTCTGTCGAAGTTGCGATGAGTGACATCTAACAAGTCGAAAATCGCCTTGGCGATTACAGCTACTCTGCGAAAATTGAGATCGTTATGTCCACGGTCAGAATGGGAGGAGAATAAATGTGACGTCAAGTCAACGGTAATTTCTCGAAACTGTGTGGCGGATATAAGCATACATTATATGTAGTTTACTGCCAACGAATGCCGCATACCCCGAAAAAAGTTTTTCACAATTTTCTTTTCTCGGTAAAGGGGACGACACAGTGGAGCGGGTGGTAGCTGAGTGGCGTAATCCTTACTCTAACGAGCAAATCTGCTTTTGTGGACGTCATTATTTTGTTATAGTTGAGGCTAGCAAGGTTTGTGATTATTGACACCAATGCAATTCTGTTTTCTCCCGAGTACTTAAAGTCATAATATTCTGGTTTCGCATATAGGATTTCCGGCGAAGTTGCATTTTAACCAAGTTTGTGCAGTAAGGTTTCCAGCTTCAGATTGCTATTGGTTTCTTCTAAGACTACTTTTAGACGTGGAAATTACTGTTACAGAAGGGCATGCCAGAAGCGTGACATAGTTTAGTGTTCTATGCGAAAATAACGCGATGAATTACCAACGGTTGCTTTCACAGAGTACGACATATCTACGCTCTCATGTCAATCGCAGGCACTTTGGTCTTTCGGCGTTTCGGTATAACCCGCCGTGGTTGCATAGTGGCTTTGGCATTGCACTGTTAATCACAAGGTCACGTCATCAGAGCCAGCCCGTATATAGTGGCAACATTTCGATGGTGGCTAAAGGCAATAACGCGCGTGTATCGTGAATTGGGCGCACGTCAAAGAACTCCAAGTGGTCAGAAAAACTGCGGAGCCCCCCAATATGGCGTGCCTGATAATCAGATCATGGTTCTTTCACCCAACATCAAACGATTTGATTATTTCTTCTAACATAATAGTTCTGTTGCAAGGAAGCCGAAAGTGACGTCATTTTTGACATAGCCGGGACTAATGCAGCATCCTCCCCACTTATTTTTCCGCATCGAACTACGACCCATCTCGTAGCATGCTTGATTGTCGGGATGCAGGCGCCTGATGACCACGTCTCCTCACCACCGCAGGGAAACCCCGGTTCCTCACCACGTGGCAGAATAATCTGGGTGCAGCCGCGAACGTGAGCAGTGTTGTGGAAGAAGACGACGTCCACCGGACCTTTCTTCGCATTGAGCCTCTGCGACGTCACCACTGGGGCCTAAACGCCACATGCACGGCTTCCATTCTGGACGGTCTCTTCTCCAAGTCCCTCTCGATTCACGTGCTCATCCATTGTGAGTTCGTAGACATTTGTCAAGTGGAAAAACACCGCGCTTAATGAAGTGCCTTCTGTAGTATGTATGAAACAGAAAAAGAAACAAGAGAAATTTTTGGCATTGCGCATGAGTGTGGTATCTCCACTCGGCACACTTCTTGTACAAGAAAATTAGAATGAAATAACAGATTCAGCGTTTTCACGCTTCTAGTGTGAGAGTGCGCATGGGAAGCATTGATATCTAAGCTAAGCTACGCTTGAGTGCGGAATCTGCCCCGAACAAGTCGACATGATTTCGTGCTCATCTTTAACTGGCTTTCTATGCTAAACGCCATCTATGCTAAATGCAGCAAGACTGTTAAACGCTGCTGACCACGACACGCTACCGTTGTAAACATCGATTATAACTCAGAGTATATTGCGATATGATGATGAAGCCTCGATAAAAATGTTTCCAGTAACCGGCTTTGGTTCGGTTTGGGCTATTCGGTTTCTGCGGACAGTTTTAACAGAGCTTCGTTGCATATGTTTCCCTTAGAGGGTCTGATTAGCATGTGACTCGCATAAGTAATTTATTCATCTATTGTTCATGTTATACGGACGCTTGCGAAAACTTTTGTAGTTATTCCATTTTTCACTAAAGTGTAGCCTGCCTCCACCTTTCTGTGAAATAGAGACTGTGAGAAGGACTGCATTTGCCGATACTGTATCTCCAGCTTTGAGGGTACACTGGAGAATCTCAAGTTTGTGCGATGCCTTATAAATCCAGTGCCGGAGAGTACAGAAGGACACAGAATAAAAATGAATACGTTTGCAATTCACGCAGTGCCTCCTGCGAGCACTGTGATTACGGCCAGCCACACCGAGCTGTACTTCGAAGAACCGGCAGAGTTTGTATGCACGAGTCGTGGATCCCGTCCCGCGGCAGAAATACGCTGGTTTTTGGGTTCGAATCCCGTCGAGTCGCTCCTGTACCGTACCACGACGGACGGTAACGTCACCACCAGCTTCGTGCTGGTCACACCCACGAAGGAACGCAATGGTGAGCGGCTGAAGTGCGTCGCCTTCAACAAGAGTCTAAGGGGCTCAGAGCTGGCGTCTGAGACTCTGCTCGAGATAAAATGTGAGTACACTGACATCCCGTTGGAGTATGTTTCTTGAGTTCTTGGCTTCAAAGAAGTAATAAGGTGACCTCACGCAGACCTTCAGCACGTGACCGCGTGTCAATTATGACAACCTAACGCTATTTACCGTATATCTTTCTGATAGTCACAAAAGACTCGTGTTAACAGAAAAAAATTTATTGCATCTATTTATCCGCTTCAAAAGGTGGTTGAGGTACTATTGAATACCTTCGCTGAAACAAACATTTTCTGGAAACACAAGTGCAGGAGCTGGAAAATCGACGTGTTTTCACGAATTCGGCAGCAGGGGATCTCCTTCACTTTGCGTAGCCTGTTATCAGAATACCCCATCGTTTACATAGAGACCGGCGAGTATGACGCGACGACGGCTAAAAGACGCTGACGCAAATTATCGATCGAGCGCATCTCGCCTATAAGTGGACGAGAGAAAACGTTAAATGACTAAATGATTCACTTTGCCTTTCTCGCTCTGATAGATGCATCGCCGCTTACAGAGATTCGCTCAAGGCAACGTCTCCCTTTCTACCCTCGTCTTAGCGCGATAAGGTGATGCTACCTCCCAGTGTAATATGACATTGCATTCTGTAAACACGTCCTACGCGGCCTTTGCGCGGCAATTAGTGTATTTTTTAACAAAGGAACGAAGCATTTTCGACGCTCTCTAAATATAGGTCACGTAGGGGCTTGTACGCTGTATATTTTGTAAGCAGTGAAGTAAGACAGTAAAAAGTAAATGTAGAAGCAAAAAATTGTACACAGCTGATAGCCAAAATATATGCGACCCCTTGAAAATCAGCCTGACGCGTCGTAGTCGATATTGTCGGACTCGTTAGCGAACAAAAAAACTAAGTAACATAATATACATAGGACCGCCTGAGGAATAATTACACCTTACGCTATCTTCCTGTTTAATTTATAAAATATTTTTTAGTACACACATATCAACCAACAGAAGAAAAAAAATTACTGTCTATTTTCTTTTTGCTTTTCTGTGGCTCACAGCGAAAACAAACTCTGCAAATGAGTAATATTATGAACGGGATAAGTAGAACCGGTGAATTTCACACAATTAAGCCTATCAATGTATGTTTCGAATAAACGCGCGTGCTTTACTCAGCCGACAATGCGCCATCGATTAGAAATCTATTAACAGGCCGCAAACGAATCGTTCATCCTTCGAGAACCCCCACCCGCTACTCTTTTCTGCTCTTTTATTCGCATCTACTCGCTGTGCAGCCCCACCACAAAACCGTAGCAAAATCATGTACCACGACTGCTCTCACAGAAAACTTCGCGTCACTGCGAGAGCTGCGAGACCTGCTGACGATTGGCTACTTACACAAGCAACCTGAAACAAGTTGTAAAAATTCTACTGTGCTTACGTTTGTATGAAACATAAATCTCTTAATTACATAATTTTCCTCTGTTCATGACAAATTTTCTTATCAGTAACGTGCACCATACAGTGTTACAGACATTCCCTTAAAAGAAAGCGGTTGGAAAGGAGACTGTCCTGATGTCGAAATGAGAAACACTTTCACTTTAACTACAAGATAACGTTCCACAACATTAACCAAAATTTTTTTTATGATACGCCTTAATTCGACACCGGATAAATTGCGCGTAGGGCGCTGATGTTACTCTCTGGTGACTATACAAGCGAACCAAAATATTTTGTCTTTCTTTCCAGCTTCACTACAACCCTTTCACGAGCATCGATCAATAGCGCAGGCTTGTCGAAGACGAACGCGTCTTCGAGGTCACGCGAAGTTTTTGCAAGCGCAAATGTTATTAAAGGTATGTATATCAGCCGAAAGTTTTAATTTTTCGGGGAGGGGGGGACGAATATATATATATATATATATATATATATATATATATATATATATATATATATATATATATATATATATATATATATATATATATATATATATATATATATATATATATATATATATATATATATATATATATATTCGTCCGCCCTTGCCCGAGAAATCAAAACTTTCGGCTGATGTTGTGCTGGCTAGTGAGTCCGGAAATGAGGAACAATGCACGTCGTGCGACCACGACGACCCGGTTCCCAGCAACGCAGTGGCCACTTTCCTTGATTTGAGAAGAACAGCGCACGCGTCGCTTTGCGCCACTGCAAGGCCGGAGCCACACCAAACGGCTTTAACGAAGCTCAGGTAATGAAGGGAATCGCCCTATCCGAAGTGGCTGTTGTAAGACGGCTCGGTTTTTTTTTCACCTTTCCGCTGGAAATAATCGTATGCCGTCGATGATTGCTATCTGTATTTCTTTCCTCTCTCACTCATAAGCGGTAAACCTTCCATACACATCGTTGCGGGCGTTTCTTTATGTAGTTATTTTTAGCTTTAAGCCATGCTGTCAGCAGCGCAACTCAGACGACTAAAGTTACGGATAAAACGCAAGCGCATTCCGTGCATGTAGTTAGCTTTTGCTCAGGTTAGTGCCAGCTTCGTTTGCTAATCATTACCTGCCACTTTCTTTTTGCTCGTCGCTCGCATCGTATAGCACTGGCATCACAGCTCGCTCAAAGATTTCTATCTCGTAATATGACCGCACGTTACCACCTCAGCGAGCAAGCGTCTCGCTGTTTCATGGTGCTAGGGATGCGTTTCGGTTCCACTGTGTGATCATAATGACGCCTAGGCGTGCGTATCCTGGATCCCATAAAAACAGACATTTCTCGCCCTACGCATTAATTACGCATCCTAGGGGCCCATATATTTCACGGTGCTTGGTCGTCCTGTATACGTAATGCGTAAGAAAAGCAATACCCGATAGCCGTGCTTCGAGGGCTGAAGCATGCCCCTTGCCAACAACAGTAAATCCTTGAAAGTGACCTCGTTCGTTTCCTTACTTTTTGCAAACGGAAGGTTTTCTTATCACTTGGATAAGTTCTAACCTTTTTGTTGTTTTGCTTGTACCGAAAAAATAAAGTTGATGACTTTACGGCGCGTAATTTTCCTTCTTTTTTTTACGACTCAATGTTCGTGTCGACGAAAGGCTTATCGCAAGACATCGACTGTTGAGGAAAGGAGTAGAGACGACGGCACATTAATATCATTCGATGGTATTGATTTCATGCATTATTTATATTATTGTTCATACTTTGGTATTGTTTCATACATTCATTTTGATTAATGTATAAAACTAGAATGACCGATAAATATTGAATACCCTAAAAATCTCGGCACACAGAGCTATGCTGCATGGCATTCCGTCGATTTTGTTCTTCTGCGTTAATGCACAAGCAGAAAAAAAGAGCAAAGTACAGGATGCAATTGCTTCCTGAGAGGCAAAAGAAAAATACAGCATTAGGCGAATATGGCGCTATAGTCACTATTCTACACCGTCAAATGCTGCAAACGTTTTCTTTCAACCGGAGGTGAGAAAGAGGGCGGACACACACACACGCACAAAAAACAAAAAAGCATGGCGCAAACTTCTGCCTGTCTTTTTCTTTTTGTTTATGTTTTCAAAGCTGGCGAAGATAATTCCGTCTATCATTGTGCTTCCGTTATCGCATGTAAGTCCCGACATTATGATGAGAAAAAAAAACGCGAATCATTGTGGCTGTACATCGAAGGCAAACGTCTGGTAACAAGAGGTGTCCCTAAAATAGTTCTTTTTCTTCTCCGCAGCCTAGGCGCCCAGGAATAAAGGCTGTCATCAAATGGGGCTACCTACGCGCGCCTGTTTGACTAGCGTCGTGCATTAAGAAAATTTCACGTTACATGCCTGTGCTAGATTTTTTTTTTTTTTTACTGATGCCGTGGTCTATACACTTTTGCTCTAGACTGTACGTTTCGAAATGTTGCATTTGTGATACTTCGGGCTTGAAAACATGCATTGTGGCATCGAACACCTGATATCCACTATGCGCGGAAAATTTGTGTCACGGTTGGTTACCATAATTTGTGTCAGATATAAAAATTTATCCAACAGGTTTTCTGGCTTTTATTTTCGTGGCTAGCCAATTCAGCCATCTGGCTGCGTTATAAACCAGAATATACAAATTCAGGTGCGAACGAAGGAGATAATTCACAATTTAGTCTAATTTTCCGTAAAATATGAAAGCAAGGTTGACATTCTAAAAAACCATAATAATACAATTATTCGTTGCATCTAATGAACTGTAGCCAATTCGTAAGATATCGGCACATTTGTAGCCTTTTTAATGTTCTTTTGTTTCTTTGCGACTTCTGTATTATGAGAGCTGATTTCATGTCTGCCTCTCCTACCTGAGTGTAGAATTATCACTGAAAATAAGTATATTAATGTCTAAGTTAAGTGCTACTTGAAATGTGTCAACTTTAGAGTGGATAACACCATGTGCCCTTTATAAATCTCACAAATTTTTGTGGGCATTCACTGATCAACTAACTCGCGAAAAGTTTATATTCAATTCCTTTTCCGCTAAACAGATTTTTGTCTCCCTCCCTGCATGCACTCAATGCGCAGACAAGCCGCAGGTTACACTAGAGTTTGGCGCTGGCCTCAAGAAGTCAATGATCTACGAAGGCCACGACATATTCTTTGTGTGCAATGCATCCGCGTATCCAAGCATCACAGACGTCGTGTGGAAGCTTAACGGCGTCCCTCTGGAACAGCCACACGAGCAACACAGGCTGCAGTTGCAGCAGTCGGCCAATGCTTCCTCCTCGCTCTCGCTGATGCGTGGACCGCTTATAGTCAACCAGCGCTACCTGGTGTTGCGGAATGTGCAGTCGTCCGACTCTGGAAACTACTCGTGCACAGTCACCAACCCGGAGGGAGTGACTACGTCCAAGACCCTCCAGATACGCATACAGCGTGAGTATTCCCGAATCGCTTTGTCGCGCTGCAATGGTAGCACTCCAAAGCATTTGTATCTAAACAAAGCCAGACAAGTTCCATGTTGCAGCACTCGCCAAGGTGAATGGGCGATGTGTTGAAGGATCGGTGTAAACAAGAGACAACGAGAGAAAATAGCATGAAGTCAGTTTTTGTAGTTAGGGGGCCAGCGTTCTTTTTCAATTTCTTTCCTTTCTTTCTTTTTTTACTGTGCAAAAGTGAATAAAAAGTTACGTTTGCAGACTATAAAGGAAATATTGCATCATGCCTTTTATTAGTAGCCCGCACATATCACCACGGGATAGCTCACGATGCCAATGTGTCACTAGACCTTAAACCGTCCGAAAGCGAAAAAGCGTTCTTCGCTTTCGACCGAGTATGCCATCGATATGCGGGTGTCTTCTTTTTTCGTATTTATTAACGAAAAGGCAGCGAAGGCGATAACCTTTGCCCTTATATGAGGTAAGAGCAGCCGTAAATTATTCATTGAAATAAATAGTGGCATTAGATGCAGAATATTTTGCTATATCTGCATTAAGGCAAAGGCTCTCTGCTTACGTGTATGGACTGCAACAAGGGCATTCTTTCTTCGACATTTCTTGCTCAACCACAGTTGACCACGATACGGGTGTAATACTCACACGACCATGGGTTTTCTCACCTGCATCCCCCCTCTCTGTATCTTGTCAACCGCTGCAGATTCTCCTCGCTGCCAGAACCCTCAGCAGCAACACCACGCCAAGGTGGTCTACACGGCCCCGTTCGAGGAAGTGTCCCTGTCGTGCGACGTGGAGGCCGACCCCAGCACCAACCTTACTTTCCGCTGGTCCATGAAGGAGAGCCACAGGGCTTCCATCGCCACGGCGTCAGTGGCACCGGGAGACGCCGAGAAGCGGGAGGCGGCGTTTTCGCGTGACTTCGACGTCATGGCCCGAGCGTTCGCGTCCCGCAGCGTGCTCACTTTCGTTCCGCTACCCGAAGAACTTCACTCGACCTTCCAGTGCTGGGCCAAGAACCCCGTCGGAATCCAGAAGAAGCCTTGCCTGTTTCGTCTAGTACCAAAAGGTCAGTTCTTTGAGTATGCTCTGCAGATAACATGCTTACACATGACTTGTACATCGACCGTTAGTTTGACCCCTTCAGACAAAACCGGCTAATTACCTGCTACACGTATCCGTAGCTTCCGCTGCCGAGGCAGAACGCGCTACAGATGTTGCCGTAGGTAACATCAAGTATGCACGGGGTCGCTTGCTTATCTTCCATTTCCTTTCTTTCGTTCTTTCTTTCTTTCATTTTGTCAGGCGAGCGTGACAATGCAGCTGTAATTGCCCTCGCTATGGCTTCGAGCTTTCGGGAAATCCGCGACGAGCGGAATCACTTTGAGGGGCATCTTTGCAATAACATGCGTGTTTCACATGTCAAAAATAGCCGCGCCGGAAGACCAATTTTGGTATTCTCTGTCTAGAAATATACACTTGATAGATTTTTAAACATTTACCCAAGCTTTGTTGCTTTTCGTGCCATCTTCTCAGAAGTGCCGAGCCGCGTGCGCGAGTGCCAGCTCCTAAACAAGACGCTGACGTCATTGTTGATCGAGTGCCAGCGGCGGAGCGACGACCACCACACGTTCGTGATGGAGCTGCACGATGCCAGCAGCAACCTGCTCGTGCGACGCGTCACCTCGGCCACGCCGCGCTTCCAGCTCAGTGAGCTGCACCCGACCTCCTACTACACCATCCTTGTCTACACCACTAACGGCGTCGAGAGCAGCCGCACTCTGAACATCTCCATCTCATCTACGGAGGCTGCCATGGCCAAGACTTGTGAGTGATCTCGTTTTTAAAGTGCCGTGAACTCAAATTGAATCTTATGTTACTCTTGGAGAGCGTCTGAGCTTATTGTAGACACACACATGCACAAACAACGAAAGAAAGAAAAAAGAAAGAAAGAAGTGACAACCAGCAGGTGAAAACATAGGGGAATTTACTTCCCCGAACCTTGCGTATCTACCGGTGCCCCTGTGATACAACTATGCCCCGTCCCGATTGCCACAGCGTTTTCACAGATAAATGTCTCTGAAGCGCCAAGGCTCTCATCTCAGAATTAGGCGACTGTGTGGCACAAGAGAAATGTATGATATCTAGGACACTGACAAACTTATACATAACGACAGCTACATGACTCAGTCCAACGTAAATAATGAGCTCTCTCTTGGACAGCTAAAGGATGTACTGTTGCTTCTAAAATTGTCATCCTTTACTTATAGTTGACACTTGAAGAACTTCCTGACTTAGGAAACAAAGAAAAATAAAAGTGATCAAGGGAGTAACATTGCAGAATAACGTCACGCTTCCGTCCATGATTCTTCACATGCAATGTGATAGTCCTTCACGTGTTTCACGTACACGTTTCGTACACTCAGTTCTGGCACGAATTCCAGAGCCTTTTCCTAATTACGTGAGGGTACATTTAGCTTTGTTATAAAGCTATAACTGTATGCAGTTGGCATAAGTTGCGTAGAGGAAGAATACTGTACATACCCTCACACCCTCCCCCTTATTTTTGTCTTACCTGCAGATGAAAAAGATGGTGGGCTATCACAGTTAAATCTAGGAGCCATAGTAGGACCTGTCGCAGGCAGCATCGCGGTCCTTGCAGCTGCCGTGTGCATTGCATGTTTCTGCAAAAATCATCACAGACGAAAGGTAAGGCAGCGCCGAATGTTCGAGTTTCCCGTCCTTCTAACGTTGGGTGCCAACACACCACCCATCACTTTCTTTTCTTCTTCGTGTGCCTGTGAGATAATAAGCAGAGAAGTTTCCGTCGCCGTATTTATTCTCACTTGGTTAGAAAATAAATATAGATAAAATGAAGCGACAAGAAAACTACTAATAAAGTATATAAATTATTTTAGCAGTTTCTAACAAATTGAAGAAGAAATGTTAAATGTACGAACGTTTACTAAATAAACGTTGAAGGTGCCGGCCGACCTTAACTTATTTAACTTCGCGTGTGGCGTCTTCTATTGCTTTACTTTGTTGTTTCCGAAATGCCACAACATTCTTGCAGTTTGCAGTTTTTGATGCTTTATAGCTACACTCTCGGTATGAGGCGTTGTCGCTTCTTACCGTGTGGGTAAAGGAGCTGTAGCACCGTTGCTCTCATTTCCAACAGTACTGAATTAAAAAAAAAAACCATCTTGACTCTGCTTCAGAATGCGTTCCCTGCGCCTCGCAGCGTTACAGAAGTATTCATTCAGTGCGTAGCTATCCCAGGCAGTCTAACAATGTGTGTAATTAACGGTCGGATGTTCTTGGCGAAGAATCTGTGTTGTGTGATAAGATTATATTTATATTTATGTTGGCAGCAGTCTTAGTTTTTTTCTCATCCGCAGATGCCAGAGCAGTTTTAATGCACATTTGATTCTTGTAAACCATAGTGCCACAGCAGTTCTAATGCAAATTTCATTCTTGTAAACCATAGACACTATCTACACTATTCAAGTTCTTGGAAAGCAGTCTTACTAAAAATTTATTTTAAAAGTACTATGCACCATTCTGACTGAATGGATTGTGAACCTCAAGCTTTTCCTGCAGGAGAAGCCCGTGGTTGAAGAGACTCCCGCTACGAGCCAAGCGGAGAAGACCGAGATGTTCTCCATACCACTGGGCACACAGACAAAGGTCGACTGCAAAGGGGACGACATAGGCCCCGCTGTCGAGGTTGTGGCGCACTACAACCATGACCTCTCGGAGAAGCTTCCTCTGCAGTGCTACGGAAGTGTGCTATGAGCTGCCAAGCAGCTCGTCCCTCCATCCTGCGCAGCAGAAGTGACATCGTGTCGAAGAGAACACGATCCGTGAAAAGTGCGCGGATTAAAACTTCCTGCAAGCTCACAGCTCGCAGTCTTAGAGTGCGTTACGTTGCCAGAATATGTGTCGTTGCTTTGTGGGGACTACGCACGTGAAGACTCACCGCCACTCTCCGCCTAACACGCGCCCTGCATCGTGCAAGCCGTGGTTAAGCAACAGTGCGGAAGCTGTACCCTGACTAACTCAAAGCAGCGCTTCCGCGGACCAAGTAACTGATTGTGACTGGTGACTGCTGATTGGTGACTGCTGTGTACAGTGACGATGGTTACTCGTGTATGTGAGGGCACCTTACTCGTGTATCACTTGTTCTCCTCAACTCACAAAACAGGATTCTCATAATAAAATATCTTTTAATGAAGAACTTATATCCCCTTAATTTCCGCAGTTCAAGGAACGGGCAGCTAGTTTCATATCGTGGTGTTGTTATCAGTATTCACTGATTGATTTCAACATGCTACAACTTTCGCCCTGTTGAACATTTCGCGATTGCATTAAGCGCGGATGAATTATATTGTTTAAGGACGCTAAATAAAAAAGAAAGTGTGAACGCTAAGGACATTCCACCTACATAACTCGTGAAGATTGGCGGGAATTCGATGGGCAATTAGTGATCGCAGAGCGCTAAATAATGACATAAATTTGTTATTTAGTGTTCACTTATTCAACTCAAGGCCTATTTACCAATGAAAATTTTCCAGGTGTTGGCAGCGCGTAACCTAAAACTAAAGAATAAATAAAGATTGTCTGAATTAACAAAGAATGAAGGTACAACGCACAGAAGTTTTTGGGTGCCATCAATATAATGCTACCTATCATATTTATTAGCACAAGATAGCGATAACCGCTGATATAGTCAAGACTTCATAAAACACAAAACGTTAAATAGAAATAAAAAAGAAGTCATTGTTCTCGAATAAATATAGCTATGCATTAGTAGCAACAGTTAATTGGGCCCCCTCCATGGCAAAGTGACCTTTCCTTAAAAAAGAAAACAGCGCGATGACGGTATCTGGAGGTCCTTCAATTCCCGGCATTGCGCTATTTCTGCGATGAAGTCCTCACGTAGCTAGCTGAAAAAAAAGTCATGGATCTTTACTGACCTCGTAGCAAACTGGGGCTTACCAGAAAGAAACTGCATGAGGAGCGAAAAACGTACTCCAAAATGGTGATATAGGAAAAGCGACCGTATAAGCCTGATATTCTCGACAGCAAACGCGATCACGTTCGTAGGAGGCCTCCGAGCAGCAAATCCCAAATGACTGGTATGTTCACGACGCTCGCACCAGTAACACCAAAAGAGACGGATCCCAATCTCGCGTCTGGACGGTACGGGGTCGTTGAAGGACGGACGGATCATGAAAGCGGGAAAGAAGGTCAAGAAAACGTGCCTGTATGCAGGCTGAATCTCAATGCAGGGCACGCTCGAGAGAATGTGGTGGGCAAGCCGAAAGGACGTAACCGTATCAAACCAACAATAAAGAAACGCGAAGACGTATACACATTAATTTAGGGGGTAGGAGTTGTAGATTGACAGGGTGCATGCACCGTTATCGATAATGCCTTGCCCACTAGTAACATACTCGTCGTAGATATACGTGGACGTGTTCATCGCCACTCACCCAGCCATTGAAAGCCAGATACTACCGTCTTATACAAAGGCTTTAAGGCAGCAGCCAAGATTGCTTATGCTTGTTTCGGCCAGCTTCGGCCTAAGAAATGGCTGAAAACCGCGTGAAACATGCTGAATTTTGCTTATGTTTCCCACTTAGGTTGCCTGGCGCCATTTGATTGATATGTACTCACATATATAGGGTGTCGCATCTAACGTTAGCCAGGCTGCTAAAAATAAAATATATAGTAGACAAGGACGCAACCAGCGGTATTCTGTCAACTGTGACGTACCGCAACAGTAATTCTTTCGTAATTGAACTATCAATAGTTAGATAAGATTAATTAATGTACTTCTTAATTATTGATTTGAGGGCGCCAATATTGATGGAAAAGTCATAATTGTGTTTTAAGACAGCGAACACATGTCACTGCTGACAGAATATCATTGGTTGCGTCGTCGCGTATTCTTTATTTTAGTTGTGTAGCACGCTTACCTGAAATTAAAACATTTTCAAATATCGCTTGTCACTACCTTCAGGAGAACGAAACTAACGAGAAACGACTAGGTAAAACTTCCTTTTACCATTTCAAATGGAGTTTTGATTTCAGCCTTTTTAGTTTAGAGCTGTGGATGCTCGCACTGCGCATGGTTATGTGTGTGCGCACATGTATGAGCGCGTTCTGAATATTTTCTTTTGCAACTTCTTTATTACAACGTCGGCCTAGTTTTTACTCTGACGTATAGCGCAAAACGACCGAAAGTAGTGTTTTGTGTTCAGCTACAGTGTTCAGAAATCCGAGCGGCTGGTTGTCATCAGTTCAACTAACTTATCTGGAGTTTTCAACGATAACATTCCAGGAAATCTCTCAGAACCTAATAAGGGTAACTTTTTGCAAAGACACAGTTTGATACAAAGTTGGATAGGTTGCTAAAAAAAGTTGTGCTACTAGCTTAACGAACCGTGCACCTCAACGGTTTCGCAAGGAGGTGGGAGGGTAAAAAAGGTGACATGCAGAAAGGTTAACCTGATCAAGTGTCTGGTTGGCCTCTCGTCAAAAAGCAAGGTAAACAAGCACCGGTGCCAGAGAAACTCCATGCCTCTAAAACGCAAGTTGAATGGGCAGCCATGAAGAAAAGCCCAACTATTTAAAAACTACCGCATCGACTTGCTGTCTTATGCATTCTCCTGCCGAAATCATTATACATGAGAAGCGGAAAGGGGATAAGCGAGAGCGACGCACACATGACGTGAGCGGAAATGTAAGTCCACCTTCTAGGGAGAAAACAGGAGAGCTAAACTATCAGACAGAAAAGAGAACAGGTTGTGCGGCTGCCGAGCAACTCAAGCGCCATGCGAGTGTCTACTCCAATGAGATTTAAAAAAAACACAAAAGAAATGGTTTTTTGGCGATGAAGGGGAACCAGCACTTGCGAAAAGGACACAGGCCAGTTGCAGACGTTGGATCTAAATTTGAGTGCTCCCTACAATCCGAGCCACTTGTCTGTGGAGTGTAATTTGCCTGATATTTTCACTGACAATTTCGATTATTGCTGCAGCTTTCGTTGCACTTTTGGGATCTGTCTCAAATGCGTGTTTGTTTCGTACATCCTGGAGTAAGCCAAAACCTTTTCGCTTGTTCCTGGGGAAGCACCTCGCTCTTGTACGTCTGCTTGCACTGTGAACTCTAATAAATTCAGCAGGTTGGCATACAATAGGTTGGAATTTTAAGCTGAATCTCAGTCGTTTCTTGAAGTAGAGATATCGTTTGGCTTATTATATTTTAAATTTTTCATCAATTTCTCGGAGTCCTTTTGTTCCTCATAACTTCCATCGATTGTTCCTGCAGTATATCTGTAACAACTGCTCATATATTGAGTAATGAAATCTGCATACCACAGGCCTAGAAAAAGCTATTTTGGATTAGGCAGGCTTGGATATTACATTTTCAGTGAGAGTGTGAGTTCTGAAATATTTCGTTTACAGGGCAACGTTGCCGAAAAGTGTAAAACTGTAGCTATCAGCATTGATAGGACCAGCTTCTTCGTACACCATAGCTATTATTGTCATTATTTGTGTATACAACAGCTATTGGAAAATTTTGCCATACTTACAGTGCGGTATAATGTAATGATTTTTTTATCTTAATTCTGTTATTTTCTTAGCATTCAGCGCTCCGACCTGCCTATCATGACGATAACATAGAGCAACTCCCGCACCACTGATGGAAAAAAAAGAAAATATTTGAAATAGAATTATTAGATTAACATGAAGTATAGTTCATAGAAGATGGGCAATGATAACAATTGTTCAGTGACAGTTCACATAGTTAAAGGTAATAATATGAATATAATATGACTGCCCTTCTCCAAATTCTTTCGTAAATGAAACACACAACGCAAAGAAAGTACAAAGAAAAGAACACCAGTATTATGTAATATCTGACTAACAATCCACACCTGTACAATGGATATTTTATAGAAGCTTAAGAAGCTTCTTGATGTGAGAAGCCTAATGGATGCATATATTTTCACGAATAAGAAATTCCATTTATTGCTGTACCTCCGTACTGTGCAGCCCATACTGATCGCTCTACAAGAATGCACCCAACGTTTGACAAATATTGCTGACAGAAAGCTGCAGAATTGGCATTCCTCGCCGTATGAGTCCAACTTTGCAAAGCTTTATGTTAGTAAATGTGCTTTCAATTGGTGGGCCACCTACGCAAAGAAATACGTCTAACGTCACGATTGGCTGGCATCCACAGTTATGAACAGCTCTACAATATTGCCTTATGATTATGGACCCTAATATGCAAAAAACCTGAGGGTAATTAATAAGCTAAAAAGAAATATGTGATGGAAATAATTTTCTTTTTTCAATCCAGGTACAGAGAATATGCCTGCAGGAAACTCATGTGCTGCCTAAGAAGGCACCTCCTCAAAACAAGAGGGCTTGTCAAGGCTGCTATGCGCTGCTGGGTTGGACAGTGTGTCTGCAGATATAGGAAAGTGTTTTCTTGCACGATTGGTCGGTATTGGGTATAATGCAAACCAGCACCGGAACTATAGTGCAGAACAAGGAGGCTTGGCGTGACAGGAGATACACGCAAGCGCGGATGTGGGCTCCAACACAAACCTGCTGTCATCTCCACGAAGTCGTCAATCTTTAGTCACTTTATCGCGTTCATTCAGTTGTGATCCCTCTTCTCTCGTTGTCCTGCCATCGTCAATATTCCACCATCTTCACTCAGTCGCTATAACTAGCTGCGTTGTCATATCGTCGTCATGACGTCACCATCATCACTCCGTCATCGCCATTCCTTCATCGTCATTTCATTCTTATCATGCCATCGTGGTCTTACTGTCACAATCATTCAGTCCTCGTTACTTCATCGTCGTCATCACACCATGGCAATTATGCCGTCATCATCATACATACGTAGTCATGCCATCGTTGTGAAATTAAGGCTTTTCGGATCGTCGTCATTCCGCCTCTATGACTCCAGAACTGTCATCCCATTGTTGTCATGCCGTCATCGTCACACCGTCGCCGTTACATGCACGTAATCCCTCCAGCATTGTCCTGCTGTCGTCGTCAAGCCATCGTGGTCCTTACGTCAGGGTCCTTCTATATTATTCATTTCAGTGTCATCATCTTATGACGTCATGTTGCCACCGTCCCTCAATCGTCGTCATTGCGTCTTCGTCAAACAGTCGTCTTCACGCCGTCGATATAATGTTAATGTTTATTCTGTCGCCGTCATGCCGAAGTTGTCACACGATCGTGACGATGTATTCGTATTCATACGGTCGTCGTAATGTCGACATAGCCATTCCATCGTCGTCATTCCTTTGAGGTCATTCGATCACTGTCATCCCATTGTCGGCTCACCGTTGTTTTCAGACCAACGTCAACTTTCCAGCATCGCCATACTATGGTCGTCATGCCGCCATCGTCTTGCCAGTGTTGTTATGCCATCGTGGTGACAAAGTGGTCTTCAGGTGCCTGTGGTCGTTACATTGTCGTCATACCGGCATCATCATTTCATCGATCCTACATCGTCTTATCAACGTCGTCAGTGCTTCGTGGTCATGTGTAGGATCTGCATGTTGGAGCACTGCAAGTTTATGTTGAGCGCAAAGGTTTCGGTAAAAATGCCTCCAACTTATTCGTGTGCTCAATACTTGCCAATGCTCGCTAAACAAGAACAGCGTTTCTCACAAACATCCACGAACGCTTCGCTTAAACAGATTCCCACAGCGCATGGGATGCGAAATTTTTACCTTGCCTTTTTACCTTTATTTTACCTTTTACATAGTGGAGAAAACAGAAGTCCTGGAAAAATGAATACGAGACTCGACTAACATAACCAGCCACCCGCTAAAGCTTCTGCTGTTGCTGGCAACAACGAACTAGTCCCATATATCGTCACGATCGCCCCACGTTATGCGACTAAAGCTCGTTACTATTTTAGAAGAACGAAATTCAAATAAAAAGTATTGAGCAATGCGCATAGAAACGACATTCATGAAGTGCAGCATGAGTTTGCATTTACATGCAAACGCAGTGCAAGCGTAGACGCCTGGAATGCTGAACCAGCTCCCGCCACTACCTGTGTTGAAGAATGATTTCCGATGAATACGAGATCAGCTAGATAAATCTTTTTTTTTTCATCATGGGCGTACTTATTGCGATTGTAGAAACATAGTATTTTTGGCTATTTAATGAGAATGAATTCTCAAGTACAAACGTGAATTCAAGGGAGCTCATATGTACGAGCAAAAAGAGAAGAAAGACAGAGAAAGAGAGAGATTATATGAGGGAAGGTAGGGGGGAATTGCATAAAAAGGGAGCACGGGAAAGCGTAAAGTGAGTGCTAAAAAAAAGGAAGTTCAAACGCTAAGCAAATTAAGGAATGAACGAAAGTTCTCCGCATTCAGTAATAGCAGCTCTTCGTCGAAAACTACAAACTACGGCCACGAATTCGTTACACTAGAGGAATTCACTAAAAACACGCACTTGCGTAGAAAGCCTGCGCAAAGTTTTCTCTTTTTCAATTTCACTTCGAAACCTTCCGTTGACGTATATAGGAGCAAATTAGTCCAAGGAGAACTTAAAATCAAAAGCGTCAATACACCTTTGAATTGCCAACAGATAAGGAAAACATCCTTCTTGTAATCAAGACTGGCCCTTTCAAGACTGCTGCTTCCCCCTCTCCAGTCGCCATACAGGCGACCCTGTACAAGGGAACGCATGCTTGAGAGCAGCACGATAACACTGCGCAAGCGCTCCGTCACGTGGCTTTTTAGAGCGCAGCTCTTTGGCGTCCGTTCCTGGGTTTCGCGTCGTCGTCGGCGTTGTCGTCGGCCTCGTAACCAGCTCCGCCCCCCTTTCATCCCCCCAGCGCTAGCAGCGACCGACTGATACCGCTGGATGCCGCTGACGCCGCTAGAGAGTCAAGATAACGTGACTGCATAGAACACCGTCGCCGCCATGCAGAAAGAGGAGGAAAGGGTCCCCCCCCCCTGTTCTTGTGTGGCGGATAGGGTGCTCTTCAGTTGCCGACGCGCCGGTTATTTCACGTAGGCCCCGGCACGTCGACGAATACGTGACCACCTTCCCACGGCTAGACCTGGTTCTTAGCGCTGCGGAAGCGAGGGTATCATATTGTTTGTGTCGGCATCGGCGGCGTTGTCCCTGAAACCAACTCCGCAGCTGGGGTTGACTCACTATCGGCGTCAGCGGCATCAGTCAGTCGCTGCTATCTCTTCCCTCCTCCCTTTATCGTGTTGTCCGCTTGCTGCGCGCGCTTCTGCCCCCATCGTTTGCCGCTGGGTGTACACGCCGCCCCCCTCCCCCCTCTTCCTGCGAGTCTCCGGTTGTCAAAGCGCCGGCTCGAACTTAATTCCTTTCTTCGCTCCTCCTCCAATGCAACCCCTGTGCGGTGGCAATCAGAGAGCCAGATCGGTGGCGGCGGATCTGTATATGTGCACCGCCCGAGCCGAAATTGCCGCTGCCGTTCGCCCTGTGCGGTGGCAATCAGAGAGCCAGATCGGTGGCGGCGGATCTGTATATGTGCACCGCCCGAGCCGAAATTGCCGCTGCCGTTCGCCACTGAGAAATTATCTGCCAGTTCTTTCTGAGCCATGAGCGAGACGACCGATGGAAGTCCTCCGTCTGCTGCTGCTGCTGCTGCTGCTGCTACTGCTGCTAAACGAGCTGCCAGAGCAGAGGCCCAGCGCCGTCGCCGTCGGAATCCAGAGGTGCGTGCCGCCGAAGCAGAAGCTTACCGTCGCCGCCGTCGAGATGATCCAGGAGTACGGGAAATATAAAAAAAAAATTCTGTGATAGCGCATACATGTGTTGCTCGATTTCTTTGCCTCAATCTGTCGAAAAGGTGAAACAGCTTATTTGCTGCGCTCAAATTTCGCATTAGGAAGTAACGTAATCGTCGTTAATTTTTCATATTCCGCTGGCTTTCTTTTGCAACCCGGAAAAAAGGACTACGTGAGACGTATCGTACAGGAAACTACTCAATCATTGGTTACTGAAGGTGCTGTACCAATCTACCTATCATACTTGGGGTCCTCAGCCAATAATTAGATATCATGGCAATTAAACTTAATTAGTTATTGAAGTATGGACAAAACAAAAGATGCCTACGTGACTACAGGCCAGTGCAAAAAGCATGCGTTCGGTTCAATTCACTTCCAACACGCCTGTCATTTTTAAATTCTTCACTCAAGTTACGTGGGACACCATTATATATATATATATATATATATATATATATATATATATATATATATATATATATATATATATATATATACATATCTTTCATTCAAGTATTAAGTACAATTAATTGCCACTATGATGTCCTTCGTGTATGGCTTCTCATGATACGACAAATAAAAATCTGGCCCTCGCTGTCCTTTCTTCACGTTCAATACTTAGCGAGGCCTCGAATCCAGCAGCATTGATGCCTTCAGGTAGGACGTCTGGGTTTATTGACCGCTTGTCTTCACCCAGAAAGATCACGTTCGCATGACGCCTGTGACAGAAACGATGCTCCACATCCGCCGTCAAGGCCGTGGGTGACCGCGCTGGCTAAGACTCCAAGGTTTAGTTCTAGAAGATAGGAATAAATACCCCAGGAAGTGGATGGGAAAACGGCGCCGCGTTGCTTCAATTGGTGAGAGCATCGCACGCGTAATGCGAAGACGCGGGTTTGTGCACCACCTCATGATATTATATATATATATATATATATATATATATATATATATATATATATATATATATATATATATATATATATATATATATATATATATATATATATATATATATATATGTGTGTGTGTATGTATATGTATATATATACACGAAAAGCATCGAAAATGACTTGACTAACGGCTTCGATCACAAAAATCTACGTCGGGTTACCGGAAGCTCTAGGTAGTGGATGCGCTGTAGCAGATGCGAGAGGCGACTTACTGCTGCTGGCAGCAGCTAACACTACAGGAACGGGAGTACGAGCCTGCGCCAGCTTCGCCTGAAAGGAGACATCAGGCTCATTGGGGCAGAATGCATCACCGCGAGAGAATGCTAAATGGGTAATCGCTGCACACCAATGGCTGGAGCCTCTGTCGAAACTAAGGGAGTTGCTCGCGACAGAACCAAAGTGGTTCGATTTTCGAAAAGAGCAAAGGCATGCCAGCGTAATGCCATATTCTCTGCATGTCTAAATCTTTTTTTTGTTGCGTTTTAATGATGTAACTCAACCTTATTCGTGGTAACGAGGAAAATAACTTTTTTTTACGTTGCCAAGTCTAATAATGTATGCATGAGCACAATTGTTATCTTTTTAGCAAGTTTTCTTGCATATCATAAAGATTGGGGAAGATGTTGCGATGACAGGCCTCTTAGGTCATTTTTAAGGCAACTAACATTTTAAGCCTATTTCGTCCACATTCGGATGCTGCTGACGGCTACCTATCCAATGAAACGTCGCTCTCGTTCTCAAAACACGAAATAAAGCTACATGTCCGACCTATAAAAGTAGGAGCGCGCGCTCTTCTAGATGACAGTGCGAATTAAAATTTTACGCCTGAAGATGACGCCTATATAATCGCACCGTAGTTCATTCGAAAGTAAAATATGCTAACTCAATTCTACAATGCCAGCGGAACGGAACCGGCTTGAGTGGGGAGGCTGCATTAAGTGAAGCTTTCTTTGTGGCGTCCGAACGCGTAGACACTGGAATCTGTGGTGGAACTGTGGCAAGTGTGTGTAATATTGCGATCAGCATTCTTAGTCTACGTACCCCGCTATATATTGCAGACAAAGGTGTCTTCGGCAATAGGGTCCGTCGCTTGCTTGACCGTTACTCGCATTGACGCCGACAGTCATAATGAAATGAGTTATAGCATAGATATTTTGGTGTGTGTGTTTGTTTTGTTCATACGGTCATTTTACTGGTCTTCATGCTTTCTTCGACAAATGACCACTTGAGTTGAAACGTCAGCACACTAGGCCGAAGTACTTCACTCATGTATCGTATAATGCGGTATTGTAAGGCAGTATTTAGGAGATCATATTTATGGAGATAAACGCAACATTGTAGCACACCCAAACGGGCAAACGCAAGCGCATGTAAAGACAATCTATTTGTATTACTAGTATCAATCATAATCCTAACTCTTCGGTGGCTTGAGTGAAGCGGAGAAGTCTAATTTGCCTAAAATGAGGCCATCAAGGTGCACTTGCGGACATTAGCGTTAGCATGCTCCTGATATCATTAGAGTGTTTATCCAAGAGCTAATGACACTCTGGAAATTATCTGGCCATAAGGTAAACCATTAAATAGAACAAGGAATATCAGAGATGCGAAGCAATGGATTTTTGCATAATGCCTAGCGTTGAAATGACACCGCGGCACAGCTAATACATAAGAAGAATCCATAAAGTATTATGACAAGTGGTATAGACACAGTCAAATGCTGTGCGATTGTTTCTTCCTATCCAGCTATACAGAGTTATTATGAAAAGTATGTTCTAAAAAGTGTGTTAACATCGATGGTGCACTCAAACACAACAGCAAGTGCTGCGGCATTCGATCGAGGTCGTGAGCCAGTAAACGGAGTGTCAGTACTTTTGAAGTGTGTTAGAACTCGCCTATACAACGTCACTTTCTTTGATGTATCGGCTATAAGACTGGCAATTATCTGTGAAATATTCTTTTTATTTACTCGCGCTGTTAACTGCTCTATTATTAACCGTAACCGTATAGGGAGTTGTTATAGACGATCTTATATTCCCTTCATGCGCGCCGCCATCTTGTGCTGTTACACAAACAATTTTTATGTTTTATTAGAAGTAAAGTCACATAACATGGTCATGAAACGCTGAACACATTCATGCAACTATATTCACGCTTGCCAATTGCCTGTAGTAACGTACACTTCGCCGTTAAAGACAGAAAACAGCAGCGTTAACCGCCCAGGATGGCGGCGCCCAAACGTTCCCGTAAATTAGTCTATACGTTTCGCGGCAGCGTTCTTTGTTTTGGCCTTGTTGATATATCTCGCCATTAGCAGAGTCGCACGCGTGCGTGTTTTTCTGTTTGTATTCTGTAGCATAATGTCTTTTAATTAAACTGGAAGTGTTTTGTGTCAATTCCCGCCTTATGCTTCTGGATCGAGGCTCATCAGGCGTAGACCAGTCGCTGGTCAGCAGTCGAAACTAACTTTATACGCAGGCGCTGTGGGTTTCTTTGTCGCCTCACCCACACCATTCCCGAAAGTACAGTAATTTAACTATCGGTCTTTCTTGATCGTTGTCTGCTATAGCTAACGTCATTGTATGTCGCGCTGTTTTGTTTATCACAGTGAGGTGGAAAAAGCTTTCTTGTTAATGCCGTTACATGGAATTGATGTGGACCGTACTGAACCCGATGTTATTGAAATTGCAGATGAAATAATACACAAGAGATGGCACAACACGTGACATTTGAAAGCAGTAACTGCTCGAGATGGCCAAAATGACATTATTAGCGGAACACCTTCTTCATAAGCATCAATAAAGCGGCCTTCGCAGATTAGGGACTCCACTGTTCACTTCTCTTCACATAAGTTTGATGCACATCACTTTTGTGCCTCAGTTGAACGCTGGGCAGCTTCCAGAAAGAAAACCATCGAAGATGATCGTCAAACTAAGCTAACACCTAACGCGGACAGCAGAAATATTATGTACACGATAGGAATACTTCGGAAGTACACTGCTGCCGTCGCTAACGGTACTCGATGATGGCGGCACAAACTGCTGTCTAAATGTTTTGGTAGACGACATGACAGCGTGACGACGATAGAATAGCGACAATCGGAAGAATGACGGAGCGACGACATCGGCCTAGTGACCAAGGTGGCACGACAACCAAATTACGAGAGCGTGACGATGACGCTGCAAGATGACAAGGGAATGACGACAGCATAACAAGAAAGAGAGAGAGATGCAAATAAGAGAAAGGCAGGGAGGTTAACCAGAGTTAAGACCTCCGATTTGCCACCCTGCACTAGGGGAAGGAAAATGGGAAGTAAAGACGGAAAGAAGAGCGTGACAAAAATAAAAGCGTGAGAAAAAAATATGAAGAGGGATGGAATGGAGTCATTATAGTCTTTGACTGCAGGACAAGGTTGTGCATCTGCGCTCTCTTCCCAGCTCCTTTACTTAATTAGTGAAGGCCAGAGAGTGCTCCAGTGATTCGCTCTAAAATGATGCAGATCCTACGTACTGCGGGAGTCTAAGTGCATCTCGAGAAGAGGCGCCCAGCGACTTTGGCAAGCCTTACTTTGCTACTGATACCTACTCCTTCGTGCCATTACCTGCAGGGTAGCATGTAGGTGAAAATAAGCTGGCTAAACACTCTGCATTTTTAATAAAGCGCCCTCTCTCTCTCTCTCTTTGGCGACGAACCCACCCTGCAACTGTCAGCTCCGCTGGTGGGAAAATGGGACATAGCGCCATCACCGATAACAACACCTAAGCCTTAAGACACGATTAAGATCTCGCGTGCAATCACGTGCGTTTCAAAGAGCTATAGGTGGCATTCGACGACGAACACAGCCTGGTACGCGATTGCGCAATAGTACGTGCCTTTGCATCGATGGAGGAAGTCTGGCTGCCGAACGCCTCGAAAACAGGCGTAGAGAGGCTGTTTTAGGTGCAGGATCTTTTCCCGAGATGGGAGAGGCCCAGAGATGCAGCAGGAAACGAGCTACTGCCAGATATGTTTAAAACCTGCCAATGTGCTTGCGACGATTCCCTTCACGTCGTTCCTATGGTTAGAATGCCTGGTTCGGCCACGGAATTTCCCGGTATATAATATACATGGACTATAGATGTCGAATCGGTAGAACGTGCGAAAGGAAAGTCGTTCGCAACGTGTTGAGCTTCCTGGCAGACGCACATAATTATTAAACAATGGTTAAAGGTACTCCAGAGAGAGCAGTTGTTGACTTGACGAAGACAAGACCCCTCGTACAAGCGTTGGTGCCTGCCTGAAGATTTTCCTTTTCGCCCAGTTTGTTACATATACAAAGGATTCAATTTTGACAGTCTTGATTGCGTGACGCACCATGTGAGGCTTTATTGGCTGATTGTCGCCTGTTAAGTTCACATAATACGTGACCGCCCTGAGGTTGAAAATAATTTCCTCTACATCTGCGCCATGGCCATGAGGAATGCTGGCATGTGCATCCTGCAGAAAACGACTGGAAACGCATCGTCATATCGCAATAAACGCCAAGACATTCACCTATCCTGAGCCGAAGGTAGTGCCCACCTTCTACAAACGCTGGGATTTAAAGACGGAAGGATTAATTGTACAGCGATCGAGATGAGCGAGAGACGAGGGCACTAGTGTAGAAAATGCGGGGAAAACATTGATAGAAGCGGAGTCAGTGCAAGCGTAGGTAACAGTACAATATGGTAATGTAGGTCTTAAGTACGAGAATTAAGATTGCGGTCAGATGGGTAGAACACTAGATAGAGTACTTCGTAACGGCATGTGTGCAAACGGTGATGATAACTAGAAAAATATATAGCACAAGAAACAGAGAATGATACAGGAAAGGTGCTAGACCAACAACTGACTTTGTTTCTGAGAAACGGCGTCCACAAAGACCAAACGGAGCATTCGTGACAGCACTGCAAGTCGCTTGAATGCATACTTTATCGGAAAACCGGAGCTCTTTGCTTGTAACTTACACAGATGGCACGCTCACAAACTTCTTTTTTACGGTTGTGACTAACAAAAAATTCCGGTGGAACCCATCTCACGATGACTATCGAGGATAAAGCGTTAGCGTTGAATCATTTGAGCGACGCAGCGTGTTGCCATCACCGAACCGAATAATGTATGAGGCGTCCGCTGCAGCGGGACACTTTTTTGCACTTCCCTAAGAGCACTTGGCGCCATCTGGCGCCGCCACCGCAAAGCCTGCGCGCAGCCTTCGAAGTTCATTGCGTAACGGTGCTTGCGAGCGCTACGAAATGTGTCATACAACAGCCGGGCTCCACTGTCGCGCCTCTTTCTGGACATGCTGTACCATCTAGTGGCATTGCCAAGAAGTCCGCGGCTGGCCTCCGAGACGACAAGCGTGGTGTACCGGTGCCTACAAATGCAGCCCCGGGATAGTGCGTGATAGCCCCTAAGAATGCTAGCCTCATAATAAGTCAAGCCCCTTGGTTCCTCTTTTCTCTTGCTCTTCTCGCTCATCTTATTTTGTGGTTATTCACAACACACATAGTTTAAGTAATTGATTTAATGAATGCGAAAATTTTGGTTTGCGATGTCTGCTGAGTCATCGTCTAAACAGGAAGAGGAACCAAAGGGTATATATGTTGTCCTCTGTTCGTCGCTCGTACTTGTCTGTTCGCTCTTTTCGCAGTAATGAACGCTCACCAATTTGTCCAGTTTGCCACATTAATTGGTACACATCGTTCGGCTAGCGGCATAGAAAAACTTCAAGAGAGCTCTACTTTGTGGCGTTGTTATCTCTAATGTTTCATCCACTTCCTATTTATTTATTTATCTTTTATTCATTTATCTGTGCTGCATAATATATATAAAAGGTGTAGCCGAGCTACTCTCTACTTCTATCTCTCGAAAGTAACCCATGTATACAGAAGGGGATGTAGAGGGAGCAAAAATGATCAATAACACATGCGAGAGCACAACAAATAAAGTTCCAGCGAGCACTGGGAAATTACCCCTACGATAAGATAACGTATGAGGCGTGCAGGGACCTAACCAGAATACCGTCCAGAGTTCACTCTTATTGGTCAGCGAAGCGATATAAATGGCGGTTATACAGCATATACCGCAACGCAACATTCAAGGCTTCTTTGAACGACATACACAGTTTCGATATGTCCAACAAGATCAGTGCATATATTACGCATGGCTCGTCGCGATAACTCGCTGGCTATGGCGCACCGCTGCTGAGCAAGAGGGGGGCAGTTTAATTTTCGGGCACGGCGGTCGCATTTTAATGACGGCGAAATGTGTTAAAAATGATCGTTTACTTAGATTTAGGAGTAGGTTTAGAGCCTCTCGATGGTCTCAATGTTACCCCAGGGCCCTGCACTGTACGGCGCCTCTCGTAGCTCCACTGTTGTTTGGGATGTCAAATCTAATGAATAAACGAACAATCAATATACATGCGTATGCGTGAGGCGTTGATACGAGACATGTAAACAGATAACGTTTTGGCAGAAGTGCACCATTATTACTCACGAATACAATATGCCTGAAGCATTCATGATGAACTCAGTGGATGCGTTGACAAAAGAATATGAACAAATACAGGTATAAGCTTATCTAGTGATCGATTACTATATAGATATTGCCCAGATAACAATAAAGACGCCTTAATATTCACCAAAGCACTTGATTTTCTTACATGGCACAATACATCGCAGCCGCTCATGCCGCAGTTTTTGCATTGGCGCTCATTTGTTCTTTTACACAGCAATGCGACATTTATTCGGTGAATTTCGATGGTGCTAGACATTGAAAAATACGCAGATCTCTGAGAAAGACGGTTCGACTTGTCCGCCCACTTTCTGTTCAGTGTCTCTTACACACTAATATATTCCGAATTCATGACGCAAATGAATTCAAAGCTGTGCAAATTCTGTAGTATTTCCCATATCTATTACGTGGTTATTGAAACCGTAAAAAACAAACGATGAGTCGACGGCGCAGCCTAAAGAAAAGGACGATACCTAAATTTATGGGACGTTAACATGGCATTCAGAAGTTAAATTGAAGTTTACAATGTGTTCAATGGTTGCACACCTATAGATAAGGCTGCTGAGCAGAAGAAATAACAACAAAAGTTTAGTCCAAAAACAAGAAAGGGGCTGACAGATGGAATAGCACACTGTGGTATAAAGTTTGTAAACAGGGATGAAGTGCCTCAGACAGGCTGGCCAACGTTTCGATAGGAGGACCTATCTTCGTCAAAGGCGGCCTCGTCATCCTCGGCGTGTTAGTTTTAAAGGGTTAGTGCAGTGACCAATTTTTTCCTGCCTACTACTCAATTTAATGTGCTCTTTCAGGTTTTTACGTCTATACCAACTGTACGATCCCCTTCTTCCATGTACACTTGCCCCCTTCTGCGCGCGTCACCCTCCTGTTTGTTATACCGGTTTCAGCCCCCCTCCCCCTCTCCCTTCCCTCCCCCCTTTTTCTTTAATCTTTTTTTTCTTGAACTCCCCTCGACAACACACTCCGAAGTCAATATGCCTTTTTCGGCGCCTCAACCCAGAGTATCGCCATCTCTGGATGCCGCCGTAACGACACCTACGTTAAGCGCGTGGGGCAGTGCCCCTTGAAAGACGATGCCGCTGCCTTTCAGTCACCCCATACATTGCACCGCAGACTCCTCGTCGCCACCTTAACTATTTCAAAGTTACTCGACATATTACTACTATGCTACTCAAGTCACTTTCAACTCATGTTTTTTTTTGTGTGTGTGTCTGGGTTTTCTCCTTTCTCTTTTTTTTTGTCTTTTGTGTTACTCGCGCGCTGACCGCTTGACCGGCCGTTTTAATGCCACAAAAACATGCCGCCAACGACTCCCCCTGAATACCTCCTAACCTTTCGCATCCCCAACACGCTCCCAAGCCCCCGTATTTCTTAAAGATTTCACTTTTCTCTTTCTTTTTCTTTCACTCCCCCCTTTTCTGTCTGTCTTGTTGCCGCCCTGGTTCCCCCCCCCCCTTTTTTTTCTTTTTTTTCCTTTTTTTCTGCTTCTATTTCTTTTCTTTTCTCCCCGCGTGCCCACTCTCACGCTCTTGTCCCCTCGTCTTGAGAATGAAGCTCACAGACGTCGGACGACAGCGCTTGTTTCCTCTTGTAATGTCTCTCTTTAAAACCAGCCGCCAGCGACAACACCCGCACGTGACGTCACTGCACTAACCCTTTAAATCTAACACGCCGAGGATGACGAGGCCGCCTTTGACGAAGATAGGTCCTCCTATCGAAACGTTGGCCAGCCTGTCTGACGCACTTCATCCCTGTTTACAAACTTTATAACAAAAGTTTAGGGATTTATTAGCAAACCCCTTCAACCCACGCAAGTTAACGTGTGTCAATAGTTAAAAGGCACAGAAGCAACGAAGTTCTTCTATGCGATAGTTGCAAATTTCAAGGTTGCCGTTGCGATGTCGTTTAAAGCGCTACAGTGAGCTGACAGTCGCTTTGTGTTGGACTCCCCAACAAAGGTGCCTTAAGTGAACCACCATTATGAACAAACATGACTGAATGCGTGAACTGTAGAGAAAAAGGACACCGTTGTCAAAGTCATGTCACCTTCTTTAAGAGCACGAATACAGGTCGTAACATATATGCAATGTAGAGTGGTCAACACTGTTAGCCCAAAAGCAAGAACAGCAAGATTATTTTTTGCTTTAAGCGACTGTGCTCCTTTATATGCTTCTGGTTGAAGCATCCATATCTTCACTTTTTTATATCTACACTCGTGCCACGCAAAATATTTATCAAATATAACAAAAGAACGCTACGTCATTCTTGTTTGTTTATTCCGCTGTGCAAAGCGCATACCGAAGTCCCTCATGACCGCTCTGGTAGTGCGCCCTCACCTCCTCCTATAGCCTTTAATCAAATGCCTAGGCTTTCAGAGCACTGGTGGTGAAACATAAGAAGGCAGGGCCTTCATTCTAAGAAAAGCTGCTGCGACACGAAAGTTGCCGCCAGCTTCCAAGATCGACTTGGGTCATTACACAACAACGGAAACGCCAGAATCGCCCACCGCTACACAGCACGGAGCTGCCTGCAAGCTTGGAAGCAATCGGGCAAACGCATGCAGGCATGCGCACGCACACGTGCACACATGCATGTGCGCATAAAAGAAAGGGGGCAGACGCCACGAAAGCTCACGCAGCTTCTTGACATGGCTAAGGAAATGGGACGCGAAAATTTGCATTCCCCCCGCTCAACGTCGTTTCACTTCCTCACTGCGGGAGAATGAGTGCGACCTCAGGTATAGAAAATTGCATTTACCCGCGAGGAGGAAGCAGTACACCACGAGCAACGCCTGCGGGCGTAGGAAGGTAGGAAAGAAAGTTCGACATATAGCGACCCTGTCAGGCCGGCTGAATTTTTGAAATTACAAAGTACTTGTCTAGTAAGAATGCCTATTGACTACAAAACGTATACATCATCCAAATAAAAGATTGCTTGAGGACAGAAAATCCCACAACCATGTGCAATCTCAGTAAAATAAGGTTAACGTGCTCCTACAACAAACACTTAATACAAATCACGTTCTACTACGTCCGTTATAGTAAGAGATCTTACGGACAGAAAATTGAGGGTTTATCTTGAGCGGAAATCCTGTCGCACATGGTTTAGGTCTGGTACTGTGTCTTAGGTAGTAGGGGAGTGCGGTGATACCAGCGTAGAGGGAAATTTTGCACCGTTTTATATACCAGAATACTCGCGTGTAATATATGTGGTTGGCTTAGAATAGTAATAAAATAAAGGGGATATTCATAACTGCAGTAGGATGCCGCGATAGTTTAGGTAAGCGTGAAGGTTCTTTTTTTCTGTAATATAAGCAGCTTTTCACTGTTTGTTTTTGTTGAGGTTCCCCATCATACACCTACCATTGCAGAGCTAGCAGTATGAAAGTGCCTAATGTAAATTTTCTATGAGCCTATTCGTATGCGCTACTTTGTATGTCAGGACCACACATTTAGAGAACTCAATATAAGGATTATTTCGACGTGCATGTCAATGTTACAATGAATGACACGACTAATCTGGGTTGCCTGCAGTACTTAAGACGTCTAGAGGCGGTGTGATTGCCGGCCTCGATCTCAAGGTTACAACTTGGCTGTAGCTAACAACCTCCCCCTCGTTCTCATCTGTCACCCCCCCGCCGCCCCCTCAACGCCTAAACATAAAGAATGGTGCGCTGACGTACATTTACCCAAGTAAAATTTCAGTTTCAGCACACACTGCATTGAAACTATTCTGATAATTTTATACCCTTGACTTACAACCATAACTTGCGTATGCAGCAAGAAAAGTTGTGTTTTTCACCCGCAACTACACACAGAGTGATTTTCATCCCGTTGACGGTGAACAAAGTCAGAGAGGTGTTCCCTGCAGTGGCAGGAAATACAATGTTCTAGTTCGTATATGTTCCCTTCAAAAAAGAGAGCTAATTAGGTTTTAGTGTTTTACTAGCAAGGTCACAAGAATCAATATGAAACGGATCTTGAACTTAAACGCGGCCTGCTAGGCGTAGGCAGAATTCAAAGTTGTGTAGAACTGCGCGTCTTTTTTGTAGAATACTGAAAAACTCAAACCTTTCAATTTAAGTTATGTGTCCTCTTGATGACCTCAATTCATCGGCACTAAAGTATTGCTGCCTTATAGGAATGCAGATCTGCAAGGCTTTTTTGTGCACAAATGAAATACTCTGTTCAAATGAGCTCTTGTTTTTTTTTTACAAAGAAGTTAAAACAAACAGATATGTAGACTCAATGGCATGGTTCTGAGTGAATTGGTTTTCACCACAGAGGGATATACCTGAACGAAAGTATTTGTGGTTGGGAGTCCTTGTTTTTTTAGCATCGACGTGAAAGTTAACAGCTTGATTTCAAATTCTGTTGCGATTCACCATGCCTTTGAGGCCCTTTCTTGAAAGCCACTAAATTGTGTGTAGCAAAATTATTTGTTTAGAGGATCGATCAATGAAGTTCACTAGAATAATACCTAGAGGAGCGCGTGAGATTTTTCCACGATATTTTTCACACACTAAATTGCGACAAAATAATCGAACAGGTAGCAGCAAACACATTAGTTGCTATAAGTAGCCTAGTCTACGAAAGGTTATCATTTTACTCTCTTTTGTGTTTGCCGTGTGTGCAAAGAAAATGAGAACCTACTGAATATGTCAATAAATTCGTCAGAAAGAAAGGCTCATTTAAGTACAAACGAATTTCCGCTATTCGATAGTCCTTGACTGAGAATCACTTAGTCAAAATTAGGAAAGGCGCCCAACAGACACACTATCTAGCGTAGAACACAACACATATGATAACTGTTGCTACCAGAAGCACAAACCGAAGAATTGCGACTGAGGAATTGTCTTACGTCACCAGAGATATGTGATGAGAAAGTATCCTTAGTCGAAGAACTGAAAGCACTGAAATAACGGCGCACTGTCAAATTTTTGTGTTCTACAAGAAGGCAGTATGACGAGGATTCAACACTGATGCGGAGGTGTTACTGAAAAAAAAAACTTCAAACATTGCTGTCTAAATACTTTTTAATGCAAATTGATGTAATTTAAGGGCCAATATGTGTAACTTATCAGATTTAGATTTCACTGAAATATGCTATTGAATGATGCCTCATTAATCGCTCGAAGGAAATAACAATAAAAAGAGAAGCGAAGATATGCCTTGCATGCTTAAGTAAACGTAAAAATGAAGTACTTGTTCATTTAAATAGCATTTTGCGCAGTTCAGAGTATCTTATTTCAACACCTTTTCATATGTTAAATATTTTAAACAAATATGCATCGACAGAACTGCGAAAATAACACGCATTGTTCTGGTCCTCGCTGCTATAAAACAGAGCCTCCAGTCAGTCTATTGCTCGTTGAGAAGATGGCTTGTTTTCGCTACCCAACAATCGAACGTAAATATAACATACCACGGGCTGTGCAAGAAACGCACGGACGATCGAGAACGGAATGGGTGACATGAAAGCAAACTTCTTTTTCCGAGTGTTCCCTGCGCAATCCACAGTGTGAATCGATACCAACTAACCTAGCTTTCAGTTCTTCCACGGCCCAATTGCGACAGTTTATTTAAATAGAACCTGAATTGTTCTGTATAATAAGAGGCTTTAGATGAATTTACAACTGCTTGCTTTGTACGCGGCTTTCCTTATTTTTCTAATAAACAGTCTTGAAATTCAATGACCACCCCTGTCTTCAAATCCAAGGAATCCCTCTATGAAACTGTTTCAAAACAAGCTGGGAAGAAAGTGATTGCTTGAAAATAAATTGTTGTGGCATTAACTTGTGTTACTGAAATAGTCGAAATAAACAAAAGTAGCATCGAATAACACAAAGTAAAATAGCGCAACAGCTAAACAAACAGAAGTGGATCTACCACAGAGCATGCCGTAAAATGTCCCCAGCGCTGCGAATATCGATTGAAGGCTAAAACACCACCATGTGCGTGAGCCTTTTGTTATCGTTTCGGAAAACAATACCATGCTGAGTTACAATGCGCGTTCCAAGTGTTTTCGCATTCGCAGCCACAGTGATCAATTTAATCCGAGTAAATATGGGTATTTTCCTTCACCACACCATTCTTACGTAATTATGCGCGGATTGCCTTTCATATTGCTGGCCTTGCCAGGGGGAGCGCATATTTTTCGAGAGAGTCTTTTCGCCTGGGCAACATACAACAAGCTATCGGGGCACAGCGACTAGGAAAGAGATGGTTTTGCGTGTTGGTAATGACGTAATGGGCCTTAGGGCGGAGTGCTCTTTTTCGCACAATATACATGTATATACATGTGATGTCGGTGAGAAGGGGTTCTAATTGATGTAGTTTATTGTGAAGTGAGGACTACTTACATAAGAAATTCGCGTGAATCAGACAGACAAAGACGTCTTGCGCCCAACGCATGCTTCTCACAGAAATGAAGTCCAGCCGCTGTGCTCCACTGTAATGACACAAAAAAATTATACTTAGTGCTGATATACATAGACTCTAATTTAGCTCTATGTGAGCTCGCTCTGTGGTTATTCAATGATACCAATCTTTCGTTCAGAAAACAAATTAGGCAATTGTGTGTATATCCTGCGCATTAATCCGATAACGCAAATCAAGAAGCAGTTCCTTTTAACGGTGAATATATCCCACCCGTAAGCATTATGACATCGTAATGTGTAGAAAGAAGGTATATCAGGGCTATATAGGCTCTAAACCAAAAATTGGTGCATTGTTGTCAGGCGAAAATCATGCCTTAAGCGCCTCTGCGTGTTTTCTTTTGTCTGTCTCTTTGGTACTCCTTCATGCGCCTGTAATGGCGTAAGTGATTTAAAGACAGATGACCGATGATGGTCCAAGATGTATCAGCAATGTGGAGCAGCTGCCCGTTATTCTTTTCCGTTTTGCAACGAGACTGCCACGGCAGTGAGATCGCACCGAGCGACTGCTACTTCTTCCATAAGATATTATTTTTCTGTTTCCTTCGAAGAATCAGTGCTATTTTGAGACTTTGTGCTGTTGGTCAGAGAGAACAGACATCTTGTGGGATACCTGCGTGCTAAAGATCACGCACATCATCGTGTAGTTTTGCTGCGCTCTACAGAGTATCTCCGCCTATCACGGCAGCTGGCAGCAAAGAACACCGACACGAGCCATATGACCGACAGTGCGTTCCGAGGCGCATGAGTGCCACAGAATCGGCCCAGCAGTCGGAAGTGCCACAACATGTGACTAATGTCATCAAACCGGCGTCTCTAGTTTTAAACGCTGCAGTACGTTCCAACGCACCTTAAGTGAATATAGCCGAAATATGCCAAAGTGAAGCCAAGAAACCACGGGTTGACGAAGACATTACATCTACCTATGAGCTAAGCAAAGAAGACATGTGCTATGATGATACGGCGTTCTCTTTGCTAGCGTATAAAAAGAAGCGACCCGAGGGAATTCCGCTTGTTTCTCGATCTCCACAGGAAGGCTGCAACTTCTGGCAAGTGAATACTGTGTGAGTGTTACAAGATCTGCACAAAGCAAGTCATTCACCCAAATGAATACGCAGCAGGTTACATGGAATATGAATTTCTAAGTCAATTAGAAGACGAGCAGAAAGTGCTTACCATCGCAGCGAAAAACTGTATGACTACAAGATGGCACAGAAAGTTCAGTCTACTTCACGCAGGCGCTGACAGAAATTAGATACGAGACGATGGCGCGATAACTGCGCGACGTTGTCTCCTTTTACTCCAGTTCGCGGAATATGGTCAGTTGTTCGATGTTTCAGCGGTCCAGTTACCAAGAGCCATCCTTTGGAATCCCTTGCCGTAGCTCGAAACGTTCCGCAAACATGTGTTGCTGACGAATTCTGTCAACTTATATGCAGACTAGGAATTCGGGTTACTTGCTTACAATTCACAAGTTCCACAGCACTAGCATAACAGAAGGCTCGTGCATCCTTCGTATCTCAACACCCTCAAGTTGACTGTAAGTTTAGTTTAGATGAATTGAAATGCGCTCTTACGTTATGCCATACAAAGACCACAGCAGGCCCACACTGCATTACGTATGTAATGCTAAAGAACCTCGGTCAAGCAGCTACAATGGCTCTTTGGAGATATTTAATAATATCTGGATAAGTTAGTCTCTTCCAGATTCATGTAAATTAGTTCATGTAATTCCAGTACTGAAATCAGGAAAGACTCCACTTTGTCTTGACTCCTACCTTCCCGCCAGTCTCACTAGCTGCTGTTGCAAACTAATGAAGATGATGGCAGACAGTCGGCTGCAATGGTGGTGTGAACACACAAATGTGCTTTCGAATTACATGACAGGCTTTCGAGAAAAGCGGTGTACAATGGATGCAGTATTAGACATTGTCACATGCGTCGAACATGAACGAACCTGTAGAAATGTGACAATAGCAGTATTCTTAGACATTCAGAGAGCTTTCGACTCTAAGTTAGATACATGTGCTTGCTATATTAGAGCTTCGCTTATATTGCCGAACATTGCGATGGATATAATATTTCTTGCGTGAAAGAAACATATTTATAGAAACAATTGAAGGGGAAGGTAACTATTACATGATCACGCAGGACGTTCCGCAGGGCAGTGTTCTCAGTCCGTTTTTCTTCAACTCTGTGTTGGCAGCCTTACCTCAATAACTACCCTCTGGCCTGCAGTATTCTCTGCACGCAGATGACATCTGCATATGGGCCTCTTCATCTCATATACAAGACATTCAAACAACGCTGCAGGACGGTCTTGATATTATGAACACCGTTTTAAAAGAAAGAGGCATCAGTCTCTTACACGCGAAGACAGCCGTACTTCCTTTAACTGGACAACAGCTGAATAACTGCAAACTTACGCTTGAAAAGCAAGCTTTCACGCTCGTGAAAGAGCATAAATTTCTTGTTGTTATTCGTGACCGCCAGTTGACATGGGCATCGCACATCCTTGCAAATAAAACCCAGACTAATACTGTAATCAACGCACTTCGGCGACTCGATGGCACAACGTAGAGGGGAGCGGGGAGGGAGGATCGCTCTCTTCACTATTACAAGTTCATGAAGCCCTCATAAAACAAAACAATTGCTTATTCGGCACCTATTCTTCATGGTTTATCGCAAACTTCTGAATAAGGTCTTCAATGTTTACTGGCAAAGGTGGTCAGAGTGTGTCTTGGGGTTCCGCAGGCTACCTCAAGTTCTCTACTTATTGTTACCCACCATTTTCAGTCATATGAACGGTAGAAACATGCTGACATATTTATCGCATCTTAACAGGAGAAGCATTCATTAAACCTTGCGCTTAACGAACGAAACAAAAGTAATATTCACGATGTTGCTCAAGAACATAAAGCATTATTACCGAAGTTTGAATTAGGCAAAGTGGATGTTAGTTACCCTCCCGGAATTTTAACAAGTCGGCTTACGTAGAATTATTGGTCGGGGGAATTATATCCATGCGAGATATGTTCATGGTTGCCGCACAGCAACTGGTACTATCCCAAATTTGCTCATTATATCTCCAGTAGATCCATGTGTATACTGGCGGTTCATGTCATAAAAATTCCTCGGCTTCCGCATTCGTCATTCCTCATTTGGTGCTTGCGAAAACATTCGAATTATCCCGAGAGCTGTCTTCCACCGTGGCAGAACTATTTGCAATCCTGTGTGCTTTGCGTTTCATAGCATCAGAAAAATAAACACGAGAGTGGCTTAATTTTAACGATTCGCTAGCCGCTCTCACTTACTACAAAGCAATAAGACACATTTTTTGAACACTTTCGTATTGTATGGGACAATCAAAGAACACACAAAAGCAAGCGCAATAAATCACATAATTGCATTTCAGTGGATACCCCGGCACTACAAAATCCCTGGTAACACTGCAGCGGACACAGCTGCGAATCCGGAGCACAATAACGCAGAGACAATCAATGTTCGTCTTTTGTGTAGTGAAATTCCTCTGCTTTTGTGACTTATCCTGTCAGCAAAACTACCTGGCTTGATCAGAAATGTAAGAACTTGGAGTTATGAGTTATAGACCCACGTATAAACCTATCGATTTCGTCAACTATATGAGAAAACAGAAAATTCGAGACATTAGTCCACCACCTGCGGCTTGGTATTGCTTTTACGAGACACTTTTTTATACAGGATAAAACGTGCCTCTAGTCCGCGGTGTTCCCACGGCCATCTAGACGAAGACGTGCACGATCTCTTTCTCGAGTGAACTAAATATGATTCACAACTAAGGATAATACAAAAAGAATTGTTACTTTTAGATAAAGACCACTCACTCTAAAAAAAAAAAAATCACCGCCCCTTCCATTCCGTGTAGATGGTTGAACAGTGAAGATGTGTTGTTACACAGAATGTTACACCATGCCAGGCAAACTTCGCCAGCCGTCTATATTGTAAATCTTTAGTTTCATCATTCTTTCACCTCCTTTTCGCTTTTGAGTGCTCCGCGTGGTGAGCATGCTTTAGATTGCTTGAATTGGTTTGACGATTGACGCCTTCGTGTTTCTTAATGAGGTTACATACATGTTCGGCTGCGACGGAAAGAACGACGTCAGTGACAGTATGCTCGCAGTCCGCCGTTGTCGCTTGCGTTCGGTGTGTTGAGTTGGCTCGGTAGCGTGGTTAGCAGCATCCACCCGGCATTATCGCTTGCAATTCCTCAAAACTAAATTGCTTCAAAATTAAATTGGTCCGTCGCGTAAGACAATGACGCTCATACACCCCTAAGCAATGGCTCGTATCCCCGTAAACGCGGCCTCCCCCTTACGACGACAGAAACGAAGTGAAATTCTACGTTGGAATGACGAGCGGCAACCGATGCAGCTGTGGAAGAAGACGACGACGGCGCTCGAGTCATTGCTGATGATGATAGCTTTAGCGAAGTCCGACAACGACGGCGCAGGGTCCGCATAACCAGCTTCGCTCTTAAAGATACTTGGCCCTTCAAGTATAGCAGACCTTCAAGAAAGAGCCCCTTGCTTTCAAAAATATTTACAGCGACGCTGTTTATGGCTAGGTTCTCACGGATGTCGTCTCCGTGGATATAGACAAATAATTTTTCATGCGTGGGCCAATCCCGAAGATAGGGCAATGCCGGGCCGACCCGCAGCGGACGTGAAGCAGGTGCTAAGCAGCGGAGGTGCAGTTATTCGGAGACACCAGCATTTTGGGGAAATATCAAATTTCAATTCATTTTTAATAAGCTAAATGAGTGTTTAAATGTTCTTCCGGGCTCAGAATTTATTTATGTGGTGATCATGATTTTTACATTACGTGTAATTTCTTGTGTTCTATATTTGCAGTGTAATTACGTGTGCTCTGTGCTCTCGCTATTCAAGATATTTGACTTTATATATGCGTATGTGTGCTAAACTCACGCACAAAACTGTGCGTTTCGCGTACTGTTGGACAGTATAGTTTTATTCATCTGGTGTTCCACTGAGTGCCATATTTTGTGACATTATTCTGCCTTCTTGCGTATATTTGGTTCCTTTGCTAAGTGAAAAGGAGTAGCCGGTGCCACCATAAAGGCACCAACCCATCCTATTAATAATTTCACTAAAGAAACGAAAGCACAGGACAGGCAAGAAGGGTTAGAACGCAACAGAAAAGAAAATAATAACTGTGATACCCTGCATAAATCGGTTACCGCATAATTTGAAAAAGAAAGGAAAACATGGCAACTTAAATGCTGCATTTTCAGATCCTAAAAGACTTTTCGCAATGTGTTTAAAAATTTAAAAAAGAGCAAAAGAGCCACACTTGCTTCATAAGGCGTGAAGAGCGCGTTGCGAAAAACTGCATTGAGGGCTTCGTCTATTCGGTCCCGCTGTCCAGTGCAAAGAAATATGCACGACAGACAGATAGATGCTTAAACAAGAGATTAAAAGAGCCTAACTACAGCTTAAACAAAGTGATCAGTAGCCACCTGGGTCTTCACTACAGGAATTGTGGTTGCACTCCAGTTTTTTTTCAGGAAGAAACATTATAGCAAAAAACAGAGACAAAAGAACTAGAGAAATAATTGAAGCCGCGGAAATAGCATGCCTAAAAGAAAATTGTGTTAGTATGCCTCCTCTAACCCTCTCCCGAAAAGAACTCGATTTATTGACTCACAGATAATAGAGCATGTGCTTGTGACACAAGTCGATGATATAGATTGACCAGCGATAAAGACAAGTGTATCATGTTATATCAGTCAGATTTTCCTTCATACATTTTTTTATTGAAATGAATATTAGTAGAGGCTGGCGCCTTTATGGCGGCACCGGCTACTCCTTGTCGCTTGGCAAAGGAAACAAATTTGCGTAAAAAGAGAGAATAGTGACACAAAATATGACACTCAGTAGAACACCGGATGAATAAAAAATATACAGTCCAACAGTACATGAATTCCAAAGTTTTGCGCATGCGCTCAGTACACATACGCATATATATAAAGCCACATATTTTTAACAGCCGAAACACACAACACATGTAATACACTGCAAGTAAAGAATAGAATTATACATATTGTGTAAAAATTGCTATAACCAAATAAATCAATTTTGAACTCAGAACAACATTTATGTTACTCATTTAGCATATGAGAATCATCTGAAACTTAATATTTTCCCAAAATGTTGGTGTCCTCAAAAAGCTGTTTCAAAGCAACAAGTGCTCTTTTCTGAAGGCCCACAGTTGGCCATGGGCCAAGTATCTTTTTTAGGGTGAATGGTCTTCTCCCTAGTAGCAAGAAATTTACTTGCAGTACCCTTCTTTGTGGATCGTATTTCGCGCATTCAAGGAGGAGATGATGCACATCTTCGTCTGGATGGCCACAAGAATACTGCGGACTCGAACAACATCCTGAATTTTGCTTTTGTTTCGTTCGCTAAGAGCAAGCTTTAATGGATGCTTCTTGTGTTGGGTTAAGATGCGATAAATATGTCGGCATGTTTCAACCGTTTGTATGACTGGGTGACAAGCTTCAACAATTACTAAAGAATTCGAGGTAGCCTGCGGAACCCCAAGACACACTCTGACCCCCCATGCCAGTAAACATTGAAGACGTTCGTGATAAGTTTGCGATACACCATAGAGAATAGGTGACGAGTAAGCAATTTCTTTCTTTTGTGAGTGCGTTATGAACTTGTAATAGTGAAGAGACTGATCACGCCCACGTTCTGCCAGCGAGTCACCAAAGTACGTTTATTAATTACACTATTGGTGTGCTTTTCAATTGCGCGGATGTGTGATCTCAATGTCAGCTGCCGGTCAAGAATAACTCCACAAAATTTACGCTTTTTCACGAAAATCAAAGTTTGCCCATTAAGCGTAGGTTGGAAATTATTCAGCTATCGTATAGTGTAGGCAAATACAGCTGTCTTTTCGCATGAAAGACTGATGCCTCTTTCTTTTAAAAAGGTGTCGGTACTATCAGGACCATCTTGCTGCGTTGCTTGAAAGTCTTGTATAGGATGTCCATGGGCCCATATGCCGATGTCAACTGCGTACAGAGAATACTGCAGACCAGACGGGAGGTTTTGTGGTAAGGCTGCCATGACACAGTTGAATAAAAATGCACTAAAAACACTGCCCTGCACAGCGCCCTGTGTGATGCTCTGATAATTATTCTCTCCTTCGACTTTTTCCATAAATATTTTTCTTTCTTTCAGGAAATTTGATACCTATCGCAGTTTTCGACCATGTACGCAAAGCGCTAACATACCAGGAAGGACGTGTATAGGACTTACAGTGCCGAATACTCTTTGAATGTCTAAATATACTGCTAGTGTCACATTTCCACAGATCCGTTCATGGTTGACGCATGTGGCAATATCTACTACTGCATCCATTGTATAACAATTTTGTCGGAAACTGGTCATGTAGTTGGAAAACACATTGGTGTGTTAACACCACCGTTGAAGTCGAATGTCTACCATCTCCACCATTAGTTTCGAAAAACATCTTGTGAGACTGAGGGGCAGGTAGAAGTCAAGACAAAGGGGAGTCTTTCCTGGTTTCAGTACTGAAATTACCTGGGGTAATTTCCATGAATCTGGAAGAGTCTCGCTTATTCACATATCATTAAATATCTCCAAAAGAGCCATTCTTCCTGTTGGACCTAGAATCTTTGAATCACATACGTAACACCATCTGGGCCTGCAGTTGCCTTTGTTCGGCATAACGAAAGAGCTAATTTCAATTAATTAAAACTCAGATTCAAGTTCAGGATGCCGTGACGTAAAGCGCACACGAACCTTCTGTTCTGCTAGTGTTGTCGAACTTGTAAATTGTAGGCAAGTAAACAGAATTCCTTGTCTGGAGATAAGTTGACAGAATTCGTCAGCAACAGATGTTTCCGGTGTGCTTCGAGCTACGGGAAAGGCTCGGAAAGGATGGCTCTGAGTAACTCGACCACTAAAAGATCGGACAACTGACCATATTCTTGGAACTGGAGTAAACGGAGACAACGACGCGCAGTATTCTCGCCATCTTTTCGTACCTAATTTTTGTAAGCGTCTGCGCCAAGTTGACTTAACTTTCCGTGCCATCGCGTTGTCATCCAGTTTTCCACTGCGGCGGTAAGCGCGTTCTGCGCATCTTCTAATTGCTCTTAGACATTCATGTTCCCCGTCAACTGCAGCCTATTCATTTGAAAAAATGACTTGCTTTGTGCAGATCTTGTAAGACTCACACAATACATTTGCAAAACTTTGAAAGTTCGGATTTTCGCCCAATGAGTTACTTAAATAGTCAGGAGAACTTTGCCAATTAGTATATCTTGAGTAGCGCCGAGAACCCTTTACCCGGTATGAGACGATGTTTTACCAGGATCGGAAAATGATCACTACCGTGCGTTTCTATGTTTGTTGACGATTCCACATCATCAAGAAGGTCTTGTGGAGAGAGCGTAACATCTATATCTTGAGTAACGAAACCCCCGCTAGACCATTGGATAGCTGTCATTTAACACGATCAGATTACTTCTTTCTGCGGCAGACTCTATAATGCTTCCGCAGGAATCATTATATTCAATGCCCCAGATGACGTTATGTGCGTTGAAGTCCCCACAAACCAGCACATGTAAGCTTGCGATACCGAACACATTCACCAAGCTGTCTACTGATATTTTGCTAGGATATTGTAGATAAAGACTGATCACTGTGATGCTTGTATTTCTAAAATAAATCTTGCATGTTACGAACTCCGGTATATCTAAATCGCTCGAGTGTAATAAATAGGACGGCAGGTCTTTTCTCATGCATAACATCACTCTGCTACTTCTAGCAATCCGCGATGATTTATATATAACACAGTGTGAAAGACGAAAGTAGTCTCGCCCGCCTGCCTCCTGTATACATAAACAGGAAAGTTATGTTGAGCCAGTAGTTTGCGAAAATCAGCTGACTTATTTGGAAGGCTATTAGCATTCCACTGAAATATGAAAACATTGTTGTAACAATTATTCATTGTAAGCCTACTGTGGAACTGTTGGTGGTTGTGGAAGCGCCAACGATTCCATAGAAAGCAGTGCTTTTACCTCTGATAGGTTGTTTGCGTGTGTAACGACACTGAGAATGGCACGCAGAGCTGTGAATAGCATGAGTAGGATCATCTATGCCACAGGTAAGTACCCGTAATCACGCGTAATCGCTGAAGAGCTGACTGAGGTGGTCGCTGCGATGACTGGTGTGGTTGAGTCGAATGCTGAGGTAGTCGCTCAGATGTTAGATGAGGTTGCTGTGTCAATGGCAGAGCGTGTTGTTGAGAAGGTCGGCAAATTTCACTCGATGCCTGCGCAAGATGCAGTGTTCTCTGGAGGTGGATCGTGTCGCTCGCTGTCAGAATGTTGTCGACCTGAGGGCTTTAGAGCTGCAGAATAGTTCATATTGACCACTTGCTCTTTTTCTTTGTTGGGAGTTGGAGACGCGTATCTTCCAGTATCAAGGTTGGGTGGGGGCGCATTACGAAGAGGCAGCCTTCCGTATTTCAACTCATGTCTATGTGACTTTGAGACAGCTCTACTCTGAGGGCACCCGGAGTAGGAAGCTGTGTGGTTTCCGCCCCCATTGCCACACTTTGGCTAATACACAGACTTTCATTCTCAATGGTTGTGGTCTTCTGAGCTTATCTGGCAGCGACCTGGACTGCGGCAGTTTTTCGATAAATGTCCAAATCTGTGGCAGTTGTAGCATCTCAGAGCAGGACCATGGCATTCTTCTACGGGATGACTCGTAAAACCTAAACACTCTCGTTGCGGCATTAATTTGTCTTTTCTGAAATGGCGAATGACAGTTCTCAGAGAGCGTGATTCTATCACGCCACAGCTGGAGGTCTTCTTGACGATTGTAGCGCGCCTGACGACTGCCAGATGTCGCGGCGAAATCCTTCAGGAAGTCAATCAGTTGTTTTTCAGTATACTCAACTGGTGCACGGCGTATCTTGGGAACATTCTTGGTATAAGACGCCGGTATGAATGGCTTTACTCCTAAACTAGCTACTTCACTCATCGACAGTAGATGTCTTGCAGACGAGACTAAAGTAACCTTGACAGAGAAAATTCCATCTCTATTCACGAGGAATGACTGTACCTTTTCCTTTCGCGCGGAAACTATTTCTGACGCAGCGCAGTTTCGATTCACCTGCCAGAAGTTGCGGCCTTCCTGTGAGGGTCGAAAAACAACTGGAATTCCCTCAGGCCATTTCTTTTTATACATTACCCAGAAGAACGGCGTTTCATCGCAGTCTTTGTCTTCATCTTCACTGAGCTCATCAGCTCAGTCTTCGTCAACCCGTGGTTTCTTGGCTTCACTTTCGCTTGACTCAGCCATATTCACTGAATGTGCGCTGGAAGGTAGTGCAGTGTTAAAAAGTAGCGTCGCCGGCTTGATGGCATTAGCCGCGTGTGGTGGCACTAATGAGTGCGCAGCCGATTCTGCAACTTTCGTGCGCCTAGGAACGCGCTGTCGGACATATGGCTCGTGCCGGTGTTCTTTGCTGCCTACCGCCTACCACGGCGGTAGGCAGCAAATAAAGTATTTACTAAGGTCATCGCAAATAGAATCAGGAACACCTTAGGTTTCTGTCAGCCAAAGGACCAGGCAGGATTTCGTAAAGGCTACTCAACAATAGACCATATTCATACTATCAATCGGGCGATAGAGAAATGTGTGGAATATATCCAAGCCTTATATATAGCTTTCATTGATTACGACAAGGCGTTTGATTCTGTCGAAACCTCAGCAATCATAGAGGCATTACGGAATCAGGGTGTAGATGAGCCGTATGTAAAAATACTGAAAGATATCTATAGCGGCTCCACAGCCACCGTAGTCCTCCATAAAGCAAGCAACAAAATCCCAATAAAGAAAGGCGTCAGGCATGGAGATACGATCTCTCCTATGCTATTCACAGCGTGTTTACAGGAGGTATCCAGAGACCTGGATTGGGAAGAATTGGGGATAAGAGTTAAAGGAGAATGTGTTAGTAACTTGCGATTCGCTGATGATTTTGCCTTGCTTAGTAACCGAGGGGACCAATTGCAATGCATGCTCACTGATCTGGAGAGGCAAAGCAGAAGGGTGGGTCTAAAAATTAATCTGCAGAAAACTAAAGTAATGTTTAACAGTCTCGGAAGAGAACAGCAGCTTACGATAGGTAGCGAGGCATTGGAAGTGGTAAGGGAATACATCTACTTAGGGCAGGTGGTGACCACGGACCCGGATCATGAGACTGAAGTAATCAGCAGAATAAGAATGGGCTGGGGTGCGCTTGGCCGACATTCTCAGATTATGAACAGATTGCCATTATCCCTCAAGAGAAAAGTGCATAACAGCTGTGTGTTACCAGTACTCACGTACGGGGCTGAAACCTGGAGGGTTCCGAAAAGGGTTCTACTTAAATTGAGGACGACGCAACGAGCTATGGAAAGCAGAATGATGGGTGTAACGTTAAGGGATAGGAAAAGAGCAGATTGGGTGAGGGAACAAACGCGAGTTAATGACATCTTAGTTGAAATCAAGAAAAAGAAATGGGCATGGGCAGGACATGTAATGAGGAGGGAAGGTGACCGATGGTCATTAAGCTTTACTACGGACTGGATGCCAAGGGTAGGGAAGCGTAGCAGGGGGCGGCAGAAAGTTAGGTGGGCGGATGAGATTAAGAAGTTTGCAGGGACAACACTGCCATAATTATTACATGACCGTGGTAGTTGGAGAAGTATGGGAGAGGCCTTTGCCCAGCAGTAGGCGTAACCAGGCTGATGATGATGATGATGAAAGCCAAGTCCGAAGTCAGAGAAATGTTGAATTCCATCTGCTTTGAGATCAGGAAGATTAACTAACAGCTGTCTGCCGTCGATCAGAGACTTCTGGTGATGGATCAGAAGTTAGACGCGCAAAACGTTAAAATTCAATGCTTAGAAAAAAGAATGGCAGAAATAGAGTCCAAGGTGCAGGAAATGGACATCAGGACGTCGACCCACGTACGTCCCGTTTACTTCCCGGATGGCGCGTCCGTACCTATACTGCCACCACTGCACATCCCATGACCGATTAGTGGAATCATGTTCCTCGAGACCCTAGTAGCATCGCCGGAAGGCACTCTATACAGCAATGATGGGGCCACACACACAATTTAGGATTTGGCAGTGGAACTGCAGGGGACTCCACCCTAAGAGATCCACCCTGCAGCAGTTTGTTCGCAATCACAAAGAAAAGCCACATGTTAAATTATTGCAAGAAACGATGACTGATCAGGTTTCTCTCCAGGGATTCGAAGCTTTTGCTCTCCGCAGGGACGGCAGAGGAATCTGCACATTACTCAGTAGCAAGTTCCCTTTCGTCGCACACGATCCAGGGTTCCGGCATAGCAAGATGGAGGCCTCCCTTGTAGAAGTCATCCCAAGTGATTTCAACATATCAAGCATTTATATACCTAACGTATACAGCAGCCCGAGCGATAACGGACAACGTGTAAAAACCATCGTGACTAAGGCAACGAAACTCGCCGGAAAGTCTCCACTGGTTGTGGCTGGCGATTTAAACGCCCCCTTTGACGCGTGCAACTACACGCACTACACGGTCAAGGGCAGAAGCCTGTGGCAGGAGGCGGCAGATGCGGGACTCTCCCTATTGATGGATCCAGCCTTTCCCACCAGACGCCGCACCTCCTCGGCCAGGGACTCTGTCCCGGATCTCGCCTTTGTTATAAACGCTCGCTCAGCCGTGTGGTCGAATCGGCTCATAGACCTCAGTAGCGATCATTACATCATGGCCACCAGCTTACAAGTGGAGCTGAAGAAAAGGCCTTCTCGGTCCCTGACTTGGACAAATTCCGTGAGGTTCCAAAGGCCCGCGTCGCCCGTGCAGAAAAGTCCGAGAGTCTCGTCTAGTGGTACGAACAAATTCTGCAAGATGTCTGCTCCACACCAAAGTCATAGAGACGGATCTACAGACAGACAAAATGGATAGCAGTCTAGCACACTTCCTCGAGGCCAAGCAATCACTTCTCGAGAGGTGGAAAAGCCAACGCTTGAATTGCAAGCTCAGGAAAAAGATAGCTGAGATCAACAAGCAGATCGACGAGCACTGCCAAGCCCTATCTAGGCAGCAATGGGGCGAAATTCGCAATTCCATCGACGGGCAGATGCGCACTGGAAACAAGTGGAATCTTCTCAAACATTTGCTCGACGACTCCGACACCAATTTAAACCAGAGAAGTGTCCTCGCTAAAGCGCTCCGCGAAGCCAAGAAGTCGTCTTCGGAAGAGGAAGTGCTGAAAGTGCTAGCTAAGAAGTACCTGTCGCTCAAAACTGTCGCCGATGAGCCGACATACCCAGTATTCAGAGGGAAGCCGAACTCCGCTCTGGACAAGCCTCTCAAAGTCAGTGAAATCTGCCGTGCCCTACACGACTTGAATTGTAGGTCGGCACCCAGCCCGGATCACATTAACAACAACGCGCTCAGAAACCTAGAGGATGAATCGATCGAGTTTCTCACAGATGAGATAAATCGCAATTGGGAGGAGGGAATTGTACCGGGACGATCGAAGTTGCGATAGTCATACTCATCCCAAAGCCCTGTAAACCACCGAGCTTGGACAACTTCCGCCCCATCTCATTGACGTCATGTGTAGGGAAGTTGGCCGAGCACGCCATTCATAACAGAATTGCCGAGTATGTCGAGGCCAACGACCTTTTCCCTCACAACATGATAGGTTTCAGGCCAGGCCTCTCCACCCAGGACGCCATGAAGCTTATCAAGATCCAAATCCTGGAACGCTACACTCGGGACACGAGAGCCATCCTTGGTTTGGACGTGGAGAAGGTCTTTGATAACATCCGCCACGAGTTCGTTCTCGACGCCATCTCCAAACTCGACCTAGGCTCGTCCTTCGATGCTTTCGTCAGGTCTTTCTTGCGCAAACGATGCGCGATCCTCAAGGCTGGAGATTTCGAATACGAGATAATGGAGCTGAGCGGAAGAGACCAAGGGGTCAGTCATCTCACCGCTCCTCTTCAACATCGCAGTGGTCGACCTCTCGAAATACCTAGGCAAGATCCAGGGCATTGGTCACACGATATGCGCGGACGACATCACTGTCTGGTGCGCGGGAAGCAGTGACGGAGAAGTCGAAGCTGCTCTCCGGGAAGGTGTCGACTCTACAGAGCGCTTTTAACAGACACGGGACTACGGTGCTCCACAAAGAAATTGGAGCTTCTTCTCCACAGCCCAACTAGAAAGGGCCGCAAGCCACAGAACTGGAAACACCAAGTACGGAGATCCGATTCCCAAAGTGGCGTCCATTAGAGTCTTGGGAATGACACTCGAAGGGGCGGGTACAAATAGCATCACCATTCACAAACTAGCAAAGTAGACGGAATAGCGTCATCGGTCTAATCAAGCGGGTAGCTAACAGAAGGAGAGGCCTGGGCGAAGAGAATCTGATAAGGCTAGTGCACGTTTTTTGTTATGCCATTTTACGTATGTAGCTGCCATGCACGTCTGGAAGAGGGCCAAGAGAGGCAAACTAAATGCCTTGATAAGAAGGGGGATTAAGAGCGCTCTCGGACTACCAAACTACACACGCACCGATCGACTCCTGCAGTTGGGTATTCATAATGCCTTCGAAGAAATTGCAGAAGTACAAGAAGGGGCACAGCTTCTCAGATTCTCCCGCACTAGGTCGGGCATAAGACTCCTAACAGAAATCGGCGTCCCCCCGGCCACGGTCGAAGACGCCTACTAGGGCCTTCCGAATGAGCAGAAAAAAACATCATCATATCCCCCGCCCCGCGCAATATACATCCCCAGCGCAACGTAGAAAGAAGGAAGGCCAGTGCGGTCGGGCTACGCCACGCGACAGAACTCCCTGGCGGCAGCTGCTTCGTTGACTCGGCCCAGTATGGCAACAGCAACACTTTCACTGTAGTGTCGATCAACCACAGGGGTTCGACCGTTAACGCCGCTTCGGTACGAAGCACGCTATCACGTGTGGCCGAGCAAGTGGCCATTGCTTTGGCCCTCCTGAACGACAAACATGCCAATATTTTCAGCGACTCCAGGGCAGCCATCCACACCTTCAGCGTTGGCGCCGTGTGTAAGGTGGCCTGTCGCATCCTCGACGGCAAAAGCATCGCCACTCACACTCTCACGTGGTTCCCTGCTCACATGGGATCCATCATGGGCGGCCCCACAAACCTCAACGAGCTGGCGCACTCCAAGGCGCGAGGTCTCGCTTTCCGCGACCATAGAGAACTGCCCCGCCGGCTCGAAGTGGTGGAGAACTGAGGTCGACCAACCACATACAATGAAGTTACGTAGCACTTTTATCTCGGCAGCAGAGATTTTCTCCTTCCTCACAAGAAGTTAAATAGAGCGGAGGTATTGACCCTCAGATTATTGCAAACAGGCTCGTATTCCAGCCCGGCTTTATTCCACAAGCTTTATCCCAACACTTATACCAGCAGTTCTTGAAGGCACTGCAATGACTTCGCTAGCCTAGACCATGTGCTCTGGCACTCGCTGCAAGGCACGGAACAAATCAATGAGGACAAGTGGCTCTCCGCTATCAAGAGCTCCGATGCCGGGGCGCAACTATGGGCTGTCAGAGGGCCCCCGATGCGGCTCTCGGGCACCTCCTGACTGTCACAACGTGGGAGCGGCTCGCAGCGCGCTCAGTCGCGTTCAATTTTGCACTGTCCTCCGAGTTTCGTGATGCGTAGGCAGTGCACAGGTCGTAAAGCGCACTGAAGTTTAATAACATAAACGGTATGAATGCACTGCTCAAAGACTACCTTGGCATTCTTTGAGCGTCTAGTGATAAACGTCTCGAAAAACACTCTGCAGTGGTTTAACAGACCAACTATAATTGCGGACTGTGGAAACGCCACAATGAAAAACTTCCCGTTAATTTAAACCACTTGCATGGTTCTTCCATCCTCCCTAATTTGTTATGCATTTGCGTCATACATAACCTTCTTTGTAATGTACCGTGAAGAGGGTGGCTGTAGCAATGTGTGTACACAAGTTATGTCGGTTGAATCTGCGCACAATGCGTGATTAATACCGTTTTGGATTTAAGCCCTTGCGAGAGGAGCTACTGGGTATTCAACAGTACCGTAGCTTTGATCAGAGCTGTAGGGGCAATGGTAGGGCTGCAGAGAATACATCAAAGGCAATGCATCAATGTCGCATGCGTTGTGTTTTCACAATCAATTTTGGGGTTGGGGAACGTTATGAAACGCGAAAGTTTGAAAGAATTATGAGAACAAGGGAGCGAAACGCCAAGACACAATGCCACCATTTTTTCTGAACAGTTGCCGGGGCACATATTATTTCAAATGTGGCTATGGTGTAAAAAAAAGAATACTTATGTTGAAATGCTACTAGCAATGGAAAAGGTTACTCGGGTATTTTTCTCATACTTTCAGCAAACTTTTTTTTTCAATTAAGAAAGGCCTCGTCTACACTAAATGTTTCACGCTGTGCTTGTGAATAGCGACGAAGTTTCCTTATTTTCTGAAAGGTAGCGCTTGCGCAGGGCAGTTGCCGGCATGTCTTGAAAAGATATATCCGTCTGTGGCCAACAACATCTTCTTCCCCCTCATGTGAACAGAAAATGCTGTTCGCAGCTTGCCATAACAAATCGCAATACCAGACTCTGGCATCTACTACATGGTTACACAGTCACAAACACCTTGTTCAGATGGATATTTAGATATAGTAGATATTCAATTGGTGCGAAAATGGTTCTGCCACGTTTTAATCAGGATGAGAACGGTGTATTACTGTCTTTTAATGCTACGTCAGAGTAAATATATTAAAATAAAGAAAAATAGGTAAATTAGTACTTTTGTTAGATTACTGTTTGGTGCTGTCTCACAAGAATAAAGCCATAATAATAAAGAACGACAAATATGACTAGCAGCCATTAAACGCATCATATTTGTTCCCAGCGCTGAAACGAATGAGCGTATGAAGTAAAATTTTCTTTCTAACTTCGCTCGTCGGCAGTGTACTTGGAAAATGAAATTAAGAATCAAGGTAAAAAAATAATTTCACACAAAGAAAATCATTTTGTGATGTATCTTAGTATACTTTTTTTTACTTTTCATTCAGGTAGTTATCTTGGCCCAGTTCAAGTAGCGGCAGAAAATGGACAGTGGTCTGAACAACCATTCGAAGTCGAAAAGCTGCAGTATTTTTTTTTTCTTTGATCCCAAAGGAGTCCGATACTTCACAGGTAGAAGTAATTTACGCATCAGAAAGAAAGTATTGAAAAAGAAACCAGTCAGAATAACCGTCGCTCTAATGGCCCTTAACACAATTCTTTATTTGTCCACAATCCACAATTCGCACAGCTGTGTTCATGTAAACCTTAGAGCAGTGTTTGTGTTGAATTCTCGCCAACTTGTTATATTCATAACTTGCAAAGTAAATTTGGTCAGAATTATATGAGAGTAGGGAATGTTATTTTGAGTAAAGCGCCGTCTTTGAATTAATTGCAGGCTTTCGGGTAGTAAAGTGCGAACTATACTGGAATTCATCCAAAGAAAGTGCTCTCGTGTCCCTGAAGGACAAAATCTGAGCTTGAAGGGCATCGGACCTACAAATATCTTTTGAACTCACTATCACGTTTGCGTACAACATAAAGAGCTTTATCCAACCATTTTGTGCACAGCCGACCAGGCTTTGCCTTGTTTTTATTAAAATTAGCAGCGAATTATTCAGTAATGAAGCAGGTGTCGCAGCCAAGATATGACCAAAATGCCATTTTCTTATTTTGTGCCTCAGTGGATTATATTAGATTATTGTCTGCAGTGGCGTAGCCAGAAATTTCGTTCGGGGGGGGCTCAAGTTGCAGCTTGGCCTCCTCCTTAAGAGGGAGCTTTATCTCGGATGCTCCTACCTAAACACATGTAGAAGGTGAAGTAGTTTTTCTCTTCAACAACTGCACATAATTTTATAAGGTTTGTTGCATTTAAAAGAAAAACTTAAACCCTACTGTCTTCTGGTTTCGAATATTTCATTTAGGTTGTCTTGGCACAGATATCAAATTTTGAGAAAACGAAACTATCACGTTTAAAACTCTCTAACTCAACAATGAAAAATAATATTTCAATTCTGTGAATTGCATCTAATAGTACATATGCAACGGACAAAATGCATATGTTCCATCTGAATCTCCAACAATTTAGCCTTATCGAAATACGGCTTTTGGAGAACCCTTGTGCACCACGTAACTAATTCACGTAAGATAGAAATTGACATAACGAATTTGTCCGCTTTGACTCTTATAATAGATGCCGTTTGAAGAACCGCGATATCTGTTTTTGATGAAGAGATTTTAGTTTGTAAATGTCATACTTCTATTTATCCGCACTTTCAAAATTTTCGAAATATTTTAAACAAAATTCAGGCCCTAAATCGAACTTCCGCTTTCAAGAGAGACTAGAAGTTAAGTTTCTCAAATTCAACAAATTCCATTAGAAGTGACCCAGGGGTTATCTCAGAAAAGGGTTTCTGCGTTTTACATTTAATTGAATAGGCTGCGTCGTAGTTGGGCCCTAGCTAAAGCTTCCTCTTAAAAAATTTGTCGAGAGATGAAATACGTGAATAATAGCTGCATTGCCGTTGCCAAAAGTGCTGCAAACGAATTCTTGAACGGTACGCACTGTCAAAACAAGTAATATATGTATTTTTTAATAAAAAGATATACTCGTATGTGCGAGAAATTGGGCTCAAGATTGCTGATATCAATCCTTCCATGTTTTTGTCTATTTAAAAAGTAAAGAAAGTATAACATGATCTTTAGAACTATATCAGTTCGAAACCAGCAAAGCAGTGCATGCCACTGATACGAAAAATGTAAACGCCATAAATGAACAAGTTAAGGACAAATATGGTAATGAAACTTTGTCATTCAACAACCTTGTTTACATTTTTGTATCTGTGCAGCGGCCAGTGGAAAATCTCAATGACGCTGTCATTTATTCCAATGTATTACGCAGGAACAGCTGTCACCGGTCGTGTATCGTGTGTAATTGCATCGAAATTATTGTCCCAACAGAGAGCACCTATATAAAGCCATTCTGCAAAATATACGAGGGCGAGCCAAACGAAAGTGAGCCAATGCAAATATATGACAAACGGGGTACTTAATTTAAAAGTAGTCTCCATGAGCATTTAGACATTTATCCCATTGACTAACGAGTCGGGTGATTCCCGTCTCATAAAACTCCTTAGGTTGATGCTTCAACAAATCTGCAACTGACTCTTTCACATCATTATGCGACACTAATCTGTTTCCCTTAAGCTGTTTTTTTTTCATTTGCCCCAAAATGTGGAAGTCGCAAGGCGACAGGTTTTAGCTGTATGGCGGATGTTGCAGCGTGTCCCACTTGAACTTTGCCAGTTTTGTATTAACCACATCAGCGACGTGCGGACGGGAATTGTCAAAAAACTAAACATTAAATTATGGGGTTTTACGTGTCAAAACCACTTTCTGATTATGAGGCACGCCGTAGTGGAGGACTTCGGAAATTTCGACCACCTGGGTTCATTAACGTGCACCTAAATCTAAGTACACGCATGTTTTCGCACTTCACCCCCATCGAAATGCGGCCGCCGTGGCCGGGATTCGATCCCGCGACCTCGTGCGCAGCAGCCCGACACCATAGCCAGGTCGTAGAACGAGATGACCCCATTCGTCAATTTTCCACGTCGTTTGTTCCTGATTGCGACACGCAGCCGATCCGGCGTTTCACAATATTGGAAACGATTGATAGTCTCTCCGGCTTTAGAAAATTCTATCAGTAATGGCCCCTGACGATCGAAAAAAATAGTAAACAACATCTTTCCGGCGGAAATGACGGTCTTTGCTTTCTTTGGGGGCGGTGAATTCGAATGTTTCCACTGTAAGCTTTGCCGTCGTGTTTCAGGCGCGTAGTAGTGGCACCTTGGTTCATCCCCGATCACAACTGCAGACAAGAAGTCGTCACCCTCATAGTGATACCGGATCAGATGAATCAAGGCAGCGCAGAACCTTCTTCTGGCGGTGGTTCAAAATCTTGGGCATCCATTGCGCACACAAGAGCCGATGACCGAGATGTTCATGAATTATGGTGTTAACCGAACCGCGATTGATGTTCAAACGCTTTGCCAGTTCATCGATATTTGTCCTCCGTTCATGTCTCCTCAGCTCATCAACTTTTGCACTTGTGTTGGCGGTGATTGCACGATGGCTTTGGCCCGGTCTTGGATCGTCTTTGCGACTTTCACGTCCTTTTTCAACCGTTTGCTCCAATGCTTCACAGTGGCCAATGAAATGCAATGTTCAACGTATACGGCAGCCATACGGCGAATAATTTTCTCTTGGGAAACACCTTCAGCTGTCAAAACATTCACGGCACCCCGCTGCTCAACTTCTGAAGTGTCCATTACGTCACGCAACCATGTTCAATCCAGTGTATAAGAGCCTTAAAGAACATTTACCCTCCCATCTCCGTGTCACTTTTGTAAATGAAGGTCGCCTGTGTGCTACGCTCATGCTTCGCAGATAATGAACCAAACCATTATTGCGCAGGGTGGGTAGGCTCACTTTCGTTTAACTCGCCTTCATTAATTAGAAATGCGAAGATACAATGTAATATACAAATGCTTGATAAAGCCCCCCCCCCGCCCCAAAAGAAGTGTCACTGGAAAGAAAGTTCACTGCACGTATATACAAAACCTAGCAACAAGATATTTAAATATACGTATAAGTCTCCAATACAACTGCGTATCTAAGAAAAAGTCACTGTATATAATGCCTCAAACAAGGCGAATAAACATGTAGCGCAATCAGAGATTCACAAAATCCTAGATCCCGCCCCCATTCCATCCACTCGATCCGATGTATCGCGTGCGACGGAAGGCGGCGCGCTTGCTCCCTGCTTTTCTCCTTTGTGCACGCAAGACTGAGCCACCATCGTCGGCTCACCCGTTACAGCCACCCTTACTCTTTGACTCGCTCATACAGCATGCAGCGCGCGGTCACGACGTTATTGCCCTGATACTTCACACGAAACATGAGGGCGACGGCGACAGCAGGAATGCGCCTGGACTCTTCATATAATTGCTATAACGATAATATAATAATAGTATCCGGCAACCGAAGCGTGGCGTGGCCGATTACTCTCCGCAAAAGAAGTAACAAACTGTCACCATGCGACAATTCGCTGCTCCGCAACAATGTATCCTTTTTTTTCCTTTTGTGGGGCAGGGGCACCGAAATGAAAAAAAAGAAAACGCAGAGGAGAGTATGTTGGCCACAATGCAATGCCTACTTTGGGCACCTAATGTGGCTACCGAATGAATATCGAAGAAAACGTGAGACGCTTGGTCCACCGAGAACCATACGCATAGTGCTCGGTATTTTACACCGACGAGACAAGACTTTCCGGAGAGGTTGCGCTCAAGCGAAGAAGGTGTAATCCGTCAAGTCTTCACAGTGATGGCGGTGAGCGACCATTGTTTCTTTTTCTCGTCTACTGGCCAGAAGGCGTTCAAAACTCTGCCAGGCGAAAATTCACTCGGCCAGACAAAACCACACGCGCAACGAAGTATGCCGCGCGGTGGTTTCGGGGCAGCACAAGAAAAACCCATGCTCTCTGGCTGGCTCTGGCAGCCCTCGGGTAGGGTAGCGAGAATAAAAAAACTTAAGAGGCTCAATGTGTCCTCACGATTAAAAGTCATTGTAGAAAAAATAAATAAGAACGCAGTTACCCTGGCTGGCTTTAGTGTCTTGACATGGATGCTTTGGCGTAGGTGAAAAAGAAATGTTTATATATTTTTATGCGACATGACGGCACAAATCAACCACCACACGCTTCGTTTCATCATATCTCGCTGCTTGTTTTGTCAACTTGTCTGACAGTGTGTTGATTTGGCTTGTCTCATTGTATGTTCCGATCTAAGACTTCAGAAAAGTCAATGCACCTTTGGCGTCAAATGTTTATAACAACATTAAGCCCACAAAGTTACGGAATTGAAAATCTAAAGCACGACTTTGGAAATATCAATGCACTTTTCGCATCAAATGTTTATTAGAACTGTATACCCATAAAGTGTCAGAATTGAAATCCAAGCGCTCCCGATTCCGCGGCCTCAGTAAGATGCCGCGACGAGCCCGCCCGCCACGCCTTTGGAACTTTGTGCTCGCAAGGAGCTCCTCGCGTTACGATATGTGACTCCCGGTGCATGGGCGTTGCCGCGAAATCCAGCCCGGTTTCGCAATGTTAACGCTAAAATGTTATTTTCGAGCGTGAAAAGGACATTCTAGACAAAATCGAGCATGATTTCCGGCGCCGGGGTTTGTTTTGGCCGGCCGCGTGTGGACAGCACGAAAAAATTTCTGGGGGGGGGGGGGGCTGAAACCCCATAAGACCCCACCCCCCCTGGCTATGCCACTGATTGTCTGGTCATATTCAACAACGAGTCTGTTTGATTCTACACAGAACTTCACACTACACTTCATCACCAAGTTCAAAGGTGATGTGTAGGTTAGCGTCAACGCGCTTACATACGGCCTACATTCGCACCAACGTATTGCTATGAACGAGGTACCTTGTTGCAACTCTGTTTGCTGCATCTTATTGTATAAAAGTACCAGACTTCACACGCTCTTTAGTAGCGTAGACCTTTATCACACAAATCTCTACGAGTTCGGAAGCCAACCTGAAGATCTTGGCTAGCAACATTAAGGATCTATGTCGCATAGATGCTGAAATTTTTATTGTATGTATTCACCCTATTTAAAATTGAAGTTTGTATTCCACGAGAAGTTTAAAGAATGATGGGGCTTTTATGCGCCAAAACCACTTTCTTATTATGAGGCACGCCGTAGTGGGAGACTCCGCAAATTTTGACCACCTGGGGTTCTTTAACGTGCACCTTAATACAAATACGCGGGTGCTTTCGCATTTCGCCCCCATCGAAATGCGGCCGCCGTGACGAGAAGTGAATTTCAGCGAATTTCCGTTTATCACAAGATGTACTAAGAAAATCTACGAAAGTTTGAAAGCAAATGAAAGGAAGAAAATATAAATAGAAAGGAAGAAAAACAACCCTGCACTCTTCAAATGTTTTCTCATACCACACGATAGAACCGAAACTCGCGAAAAACGATCAATGCCAGCATTATAGCACTAAAATTCGGAAGCTGTGTACCACCTATATTTCTCAGGGGTAGGTCTCAGGTCACCGTTGCCGAGCGCTGCATTCTCCTTTGAGGCTTGTCGGGAGCCACTGTCGAAAGTTTCGAGGGCGTTGAAGCGTCCCTTGAGTCGTGCCACAACCTGGAGATGCGTGGGACGCTCGAGAGAAGAAGCACAACTCGAAACAAATCCGTGAAAGGCGATTCAGACAGGAGACCTCCAGCTGATAAGAGAGAAGCGAGCGACATTCGCGGGGCTGTCCTTCGGGGATGTGTTTATACTTGCAGATGGACCGTGCATCTTTTTTCTATCTCTAGTACAGATTTTCAACATCGAAAACCCAAGCTCACTGTAATGCCTTTCGGTACTTGGCATGTCAAGGTATGAGAGGCAATGTATACCAGTGGAAAACAAAAATAATGCGCCTGAATTGTTTTGGAATCAACCACAATGTTTTTAGAGACGTCAGCAAGACCTGACAAGGTTACTGCAGCAAGGAGAAAATTTGAAGCTGCCAATCACTTAGCCAAGACCGTTTAGGTTCATCTCTTCGGGCTCTACTTTTGTTCGCTGGTGACGTAGCGTGCCTAATGGCAGTGACAGACATTCAGTATTATGTAAAGTCAGTATTTTTATAACAGTAATGCGTTTCCTCAGGTTTACCTTATAAAAGCTTGAATACAAAGCTCCACTTAAGTATGGCCCCTCACAAGCCTTTTCTTGGTTCTTTTTTTTCTATTCAGAGTGCGCTATTCAAAGCGATTCTCGTGCTTTTTAAGTGCCCATTTTGAAAGTGAGATATCAAGGGCGTGAACCTATGCCACTTTCTCTGCAGCTAAATCGACAGAGGACGCAAACAGCATTATTACACGATTAGGGAAAACATACCTTATACTGAAATATATGCTGGTATGGTACGGGTACTGCATAAAAGGTCTGTGAGAGCTTTGCGACTTTGCAACTTAAGATATGACGAAAGAAGCTATATGATTTTCCGCAATAGTCAATACCGTTATGTTGGACAAGCATGCACATTAGGGTGCATTAGCAGGATAACAGTCATCGATATGCCCTGGAAATATGTGAAATTAGAAAAGCTAGTTTCAATAATTTGATAAAATACATTTATTCACACGCGCACCGAACTAATTATTAGTTTGAAAAGATTATACTGCGGAGTGCGTACTTCCAATAAAAGCCTGCTTTGTTAGCTTTAATTACGTCACACGAACCTGCAGTGAAATCAGAGAAGTGTCTGCATTTTTTATTGCAACAAAATTGCAGTGAAGTACTTGCTTGCTCCCAGGGTGAAATATTAAGCGCAAAATGATGAAATACTATATATAATGATATGCAGGGCTTTGCTTTGTCCTGGAATAAGAAATGACTTTCAACCAATAGCATCGGTGACAAGAAGAAAAAGAACCAATTGAAATAGAAGGGCTGAATGCCTGACAAGGATTTTCTGGGTTACATGCAGAAACGATAGGAAAACAAGCGTGCCGATGAGAAAACGCAATTTTATATGCACGTCCTTTTTCATATCAAAGTTATTCACTCATTATTAATTTTAGCTGTGACTGCGCCCGTTTTCTTACAGACTGGCAAGAAATTTGCAGGGCGTTAGCCTTAAAATGCTTCTGTAGTAGAAAACAAAGCCGTAGTTATACCTCGTGAATCGAAACTGCCGTACGACAAGATTCGGCATTGTAAAATGGCAAACTTGAAATTTGAGCACCTTCACATCACTAAATCATGGTGCACACGCATTCCTCCGGACGAAGTTTATGAATAAATTAATGTAGGCAGGAAATGTTGTTATCTACAATGAAAGTTTTCTACACGAGCGGTGAGCAATCACGTCTTTCAAAAATATTTTCCTTCTACCTCTCTATGTTTCTAGGCTTGTGCGACCCTCGGCAAGCCTGTTAAATACAAGAAAGTCAAATTGGTTTTGAATGAATTGGCCCTCCGAGACACACAGGAATCCATTCATTTCGCCCCACACACAGGACACAGTTTTTGGTTGCGCATCTCCCCGGAAAAAACAATCAGTTTAAAAGAAAGAAAACAACTGCGTGTTACTATTTTAAGGCTATTTAGGCAGAAGTACATCAGCCAATTGAAGCTTTGCTCGTGAACTCAATCGGCAGAGTTCTGCTATGTATAAATAAAGTCCAAAGCACCTCGACGGAGTCAACTGTAGTACCTCAGGTAAAAAATTCGATGTGGGAAAATAGGTGCCACATACAGCAGCCTAATTTTCTCATACAACAGAGTTCACCACAGTAAACTGGATGCAGGAGAAATACAGGATATAATGTACGGGTTTCTCTAAAATGCAGTGTTTTGGGTTTTGCTCGTACGTTGTTCTTTTTCTGTTATTCTTTTTTCCCCAACGCTAATGACGCTTTACTGCCGTAGGGTCCTGAACTTGCCCAGACCAGCGAAAGAAATGTTACAGAAAGACCTACACTCTATGAAGGGGCTTAGAAGCGAACTGTATTGAGGGAAATCCTAGAAGGTTCTCGCTTTCGTTTGCAAGCAGGTCTTTAATGGCTCTAGATGTCTCTTCGGGCAGCTAAAACTACACAAAATCAATGAATTATGTCTCAGCTCGGAAACTCTCACGCTGCGGGAGCCTTCGTCGGATTTCGTTTAGTGCGCGAAGCGTGCTTGAGTTGATATAAATGAAATAGCCAGCACGTGTTAGAGCCTCGATTCGTTCCTGGCGAGACGACTGACGTTATAATACGGGAGAGTGTCTAGTTTTTGTTCGCTCTTTATTTCTGCGTTGTCCTTGATCGCGTTCGTGTGGCTGCACAAAAAACTAAGAGTGGGTGAATACAGAAATATTGTTACTATAGTTAGGAATATATTAAACTGAACAGAGGACAGTATTCCAAAACATTTCAATTTACGCTTCATTCGCGTTTGAAATCAAAAACCTTTACAAACACTGGACGAGTGGATTAATCCGCAGGTTGAGACGGGGGATCGTCTCCTGGGCCTGTATGAATTTGCAATAGAGGCTGGCATTGGCATAATGATGTAACGTTCTTTCTTTTGTTTTTTCTCCCCCGCCCCTTCCACTACTTAGACTTATGAACCATTCTGTTTTGAAATCAATGGTTTACTCTACCATTCATCAGTTTACATTACCCTGTCAAGCTTTAGCAGGATGATGCCGACTCTGGGATTTGAAAAAGGTGTTTTACTGTACACGAATTGTGCCCCAAAATGTTCAAGAAACTATCGTTTTAGTGGTGCTGTTTTTTACAAAATCTACTATGCTTTCATCGCCCTAAATCAAAGAAGTCTGTTTTTTGTAGCATCACGTGAAAGAAGTTGTTGAAAGGTGAAATTTGAAGTGCGAAACAAATATTGCATTGAAGAAACGCCAGAAAAAGAGGGGCTTAAGTGTTTACAATGAACACTTTTTTTATGCTTTATTCAGACACTTCGTAAACAAGTACATCAGCCAGTATGCACGTGCGTCATGGCGGTATTCGACGAAGCACAAAGAAAGAAAAAGCAACAGGATCAGCCACGGGCTATATTGTACTGTTACTTTTTCCCTCCATGTAAATACTGTAAACATACAGGGTGCTTCACCTAACCTGAGCCAAACTTTAAAAAATATTCAAATGCCATGTAGCTGGACCGAACCAAGGTAATGTTGTCTGCCGTCGCTTGAAGATTCTCAGATTATTTGTTTTGTATTCCGTTTAATCAGATAATTAGTCATAATGCTTTAATCAACTTCTGAAATATTATACCTAGATTTAAAGTGTCAATGAGAAAACTGCAGGGCAACATGAGAAACTCCCGATGCAACTTCCTGTTGCTTAATACGTGCTGCATAAAAGTGTTTTTTCGAGCGTGAAAGAAGCCCGCCAATACACGCATAATTGCTTCATGACTGGCTACTAAGGTACTTTGCGTGTATTGCGGCCTTTTTTCACGCTGGGAAACATACATTTACGTAGCACGTATTGAGTAAGAGAAAGCTATATCGGGAGTTTCCCATGTTGCTCTACAATTTTGTCAGTGACACTTTTAATCTAGCGATATTAATTGATAACTTGATTATTTATAGAAACTAATTATCTAATTAGGCAGAGTGTAAGAATCTGCGCACGTCAAAGCGACGGGAAACAAGATTACCTTGGTTCTGTCCAGCTACGTAGCAATTTCATATTTCGAAAGCTTGGCTAAAGTTAACTGAAACACCCTGTACTTCTTGTCACAACGTAACTACCATGACCATTTCTTTTTCCGCCTATGTTCTACCTCACTGTTTTTATACAACTTTTTCTTTTCTCTTAGACTCCAGACGAGCTGACGCGATCACAACAGTGGAGCCGTATAATTTGACATAATATAATATAATATAATATAATAGCATAACATAATATGATAACATAATATAATATAATATAATGACCAGCACCCCGAAGGGTACTCGTCATATTTTGTACAATAAATGTTTTCTGCTACTACTTCTCAAAGCCCAGCTGCAGATATGAGGGATCCGAGTGGTCGCGTTGTTATTACTCAACGAAACATTTTGCCGAAAGAAAGCTTAGCAAAAGCAGAACAAATGACCAAGATTGTCCGAAATGTGGGTGAAACAACTGTTTCTAAGAAACCAGAGTTGACGAAATCGCATGGTGCACTGCCCTACAGGATTCATTATAGACTTTTGTTGACTAATAATGCCTTAAGTCAACAAATTTCGATGTTCGATTAACATAACACATAAAATATAGGAGGAATTAGAAATGTCACGAATGTTCTTTGTCATTTATGTCTCCTGTTGTGATTGAAGTACGGCAATTGCCTCAATGCAACTGCTTTGCCGGCAAATGCTGTCGGAACCAAAGAGAAGATATTTTTAGAACAATAGAGAAAAGCATTTTTTTTTTGCATGCAGCATAAAGAAATATGCGGACCTAGAGAGACGAAGAACGTGTACCGTACATGATCTTGGAGCAAACAGATTGCATGTCCTGTCGTCTGAACGGTGGAAATACAAAAGTGGGGTCTATGGGAAGATACCATATATATGGCTATAGTGTTTGCTATCTTTTCAGCAGTGATTGTAGTTCTTAATTCGTTCCAGAGAGGGGCTTGGCAATCTGGCCTTCTGTTTTCTTATTAATTTACTGCACCAGGAAGAGAGCATACAATGATTATGAACAGATCAGTTCAAGATATCCCTTTGAGAGAAAGAAGACAAGCAGGATTTCTTTGATACCTTCCTATCAACGCTAATGCTTCGAGCATGTTACTGAAAGACAATGAAATAAACAAGTGAATGAAAAGCCTTGAAGTTCGATTCGTTTTATTAATAACTATATTTAGCCAACTAGTTTACGATAATATAATCATTTCGGCAAGTATGTAATATAAAGAGTTGGCTGATAAAGATATTAAAGTATCTAAGAAACTTTCAGCCAATGTCTAAAGCATTCAGGCAAACAGGACGTCCTATTTTCTCGTGCCTGTTTCAACCCCCGCTTTATTAAACATTCTGAAAAAATCCTGAACAGACTTTTGCGAGAACTTTCAGTAAAAGCTGCTTACTAAGTACCTGTAATATCATCCAAACATGGAATAACGCAACTACGTAAGCGGTTTGATTCAGCCTGACACAGGCTGTAATCGATTGTAATCCAGTGCTGCAGTACAGTACATCAAACACCAAGCACGAATAGCATACTAGTCACGTCAGGCAGTGACGTCAGACCATCGCACATATGCGAAGGTTGTGGGATTGTTCCATACCTGCGGCAAGTTGATTTTTCGTCCACTTTCATTTCAATTATTTATCGTTTCTTTATTTCAATTCTTAAGGGCGAGTAATTTCCCCTGTGTTGTCCTTGGTGTCAGTGTTTAATAAAATCGGGCACCTCGGTTAACCCCCTTTCTTCTCGTTTACACAAGTCACGTGCCGCACCCAGCCTGCCTTTGTGTTAGATATGAGCACCTGTGCTGGTGGGCAGTTTGCTACACATGCACACGTTAGTGAGCTACTTCGGGACGCTTTTTTTTTTCGTGAATGCAAATATCGCTTGAGCGAAGCACTTTTCTTTAAGCCCATGCTAAAATTAAATTATGTAAGTTTACATGACAAATACCCTCTTTAGTATTTGGAAGAAAAAATGAACTTTTTCTACGTCTCCTTCTTCCTTTAAAAGAATGATATGATTATGCGGCACGCAGTAGTGGGTGATTTGGCATTATTTTGACCACCCGTGTTCTTTAGGGTGCACCTAAATCTAACTACACCAATGGTAAGTTACCCATTCGAAATGCGACTGCCGAGGCTGGGATCGAACCTGCGACCCCAAGCCCACCAGTGTAGCGCCTTGGCCACTAAGCTGCCATGGTGTGCGAAGGCCCCTCTCTACCTGGTACAAAAAAAGATCCGGCACAAGGCGATACATACGGTGGAGAGGAATCGTGGGAAAAAAGGCTTCTTGGCTAATCAAGAACTAAGGTCTTCGGCCCCAACAAAACTATGGTAAAACGAATGACATATAAAAGTGTATAAGACCAGCCCTGGTCCTGTTTTTATGTGTGATTACTTCTGTCCTTGCCTTGTTTCGCTGAAAGACTTCGGTCACGTGCTCAAGCTTGTAGAAAGCGACAGAAACGTCAATGAAGTAGCGCGGCACATTGTCCGTTTATTTTCCGGCAATCACCCCAATACTACCTTTCCATATCTCACCTACCCAAGATGATCGTGCCAGAGCGGACGCCGTGACCGCAAAATTAACTGGTCTGTTTGTGCATTATATGTATTATTAAATAACGTGGTATTGCCTACCACCAAAACGGCCGGCAAGCGAGCTGTCGTGAAATTAGGTAATACAACTTTAGTTACCGGAAAGCGACAATACTGTTTTGAGCCAATAAATGCTTGCTGTTTAAAGCGATGATGGAAGCGCTCGAAGCCAATGATTACCTTCTGCAGTAAACAGTGACTGAAAAGCTAGACAGTGGTTTCTCGCCACGCGATGCCTGAAATGATACTAGTCAAGCGTTTGGGTGACGAAGCCTTCCCTAAGAATCCACAAGCAAGGATTACGGCTGATCTGCGATTCTGGCCGCGATGAGTTAAGCAGAAAAAGAGTGGACGGTTTTAAACTTCATAACCGGAAAGCACTACAAAGATTATTCTATATGGCAACCACACCTTGTTTTGCACTTAAGCGTTTTGCTCTTTTCTTTCGGTTATGTTCTTGATGCTAAGAGCAGATTTTTACTACTTTATTGCGTTAGCAACATTGACTGATCTAATCACTTGGCCAAATTTATTATACGAGTGAGCTATCTGTTCCGCCTAACGTTGTATGAACGGGACAAGCCAGAGACGCATCCTGTGACTACCAACCTACAGATATAAATAAAATATAGACAATTATAAACACTAACGAAGGATAAAATAAGGCGCTAATGGAGGAGGCAAATGCTTTTTTTTTTGTACCTGTCTCATCCTCTGCTGCTTCCCCAAAGATGGTCTGTGTTTGCCTTCCCGCTAAGCGTGTGGGTCCCCTTTTCATCGATCATGTTCACATCCGACGCGAGTAGAAGTGATGCCTTTCTGATTTTGTTTCTTACCAGCATTGCCTTAAGCATACCCCGGTGTACTGAGGGAGAGATATATTCCAAAAAAACACATTCTTTTGGTATGTCTTCGTATATTACCTGTGACAATACGCGAGGTTTGGCTCCTGAAGAGCCCCTATCTTAATTTCGTAGGTTATGCAAACAAAAAGCATAGATTAAACGGTCCTACACCTTAAACTAGAGAAAGAATCGAACTAATTTAAACTTTGACAATAATAACAGAGATTCAAAGATACTGGCAACTATTAACTTGCCATTAAGTTTCAAAGGTATGCATATATTGCGTAATGTAGAGTGGCAGACGACCTTGGAGAAGCATCAGTAGTCTCTAGCCCTGCTGACTTCATTCGATTCGCACTAAAGCACAAGTGCAGGATCACACTAAAGCACACAAAAATAATGTCCATGAAGCATGAAAGTCTTCATGACGTCACTTTAAGATAGAAATTACGTCAAACAAATAATATTATGTATACATGTGCGCGCATTTGCCGTAGAATAAACCGCTTTAGTATAACTGGCAAAGAAGCTGAAGTACCACGGTGCTGTTATCGAACCTCATACAAAAGGATACACTTTATCAAATAAAGCACGTCTGATCTGATGGCAGCAAGAAGAAAGGAAAAATCATAGAAATTGTACGTTCCTTCAAATAGCTACGTTATATAATATCAGAGAGGCTCAATCACAGCCCAAAACAAAAGGTTGCATAATCAAAGAAGCGAAGTTGCACAAGAGGTGTGATCATGTGCATCAAATTTTGGTAATTCCCGCTCAAGCAAAATGGCCATTACATTACATGAAGAAAACGGGGCATATGACGACGGCAAACTCAAATTATTTTATGAAGAGAAAACAAATAGAATAAAACACTATAAAATCCAGATATCTACGTACAGTATGGTCAATGCTAAACCCTCATCATTTCACAAGCAGAATTAAGGGAACAGATAGGCTCCATCATTAGAAAAGTAATAATCATATGAAGCCCACAGACCGTTAACTTCAGGAAAACTCAGCAAAATTGACTTGTTTAACGAACTAGGCGATTTATTTACCGAGAGCGATTTGATTTCCGACTTATTTTTCCTTAACAAAGATAATTAAAAGTCAAAAGAGAGAACCTTGCCGCTGGTGGGAGTAGCCTAACCAAGTCTGCGCCTTATGGTAAAAAACTACTTTTTGTTATTTACTAAAAATATTGTACTCTGACCGCCTAATTCATTTTTTATGGTGCACCTTTAAAAGTAAACATTGTCCGCCGGACGTAAAGTCTGGTCAGTGTAAAATGAAAATATTTTTTGGAAGCGAGACCTTCGAAAACTAGGTCTAGAGAGAGAGAGAGAGAAATAGAAGACAGGAACGGCAGGTAGGTAATCAGGCGCACGTCCAGGTTGTTACCCTGCACTTGGGGAAGGGGTACGGGGATGAAGAGAGAGACAGAAAGAAGCTATAGAGAGAGCACAACCCGCCACATTTACAGATTACAACATAACGGCTTAAACTAAAATTGAGAGCCCATGAAAATAAATTTGTGTGGGGGCTTTCAAACTCAAATAATTTTCACTCACAATTTATGCGCACCATAAACGCAATAATGAGGCTCATTATACCCGGAGGTGCCGAAGTTTTGAAGCTGTCAGGCGAGTCTCCCCAAAACAAAGCGCATGTATATTATGTACAAATTATTGAGCGACTGGCAGTTCAAGTTGCTAAATGAGAGGTCGTGAAGGGTCTATATGACAGGGATGATAAAATATTATGAAATAAAGCAGAATAGTGATAAATCCACAAACATGGCGATATCACCACCACGTGTTGTGTTGTAATAACACTACTCACAAGTATAACTCGATAATCCACACAAATTTCTATTGGCATTCCTAAACAATGTCTCAGACTGACACATGAAGAAGATGCGTGACAGAGACAGGAAGCCAAGCCAAGCTCTTGTTTTGCGAAGAACTACTGGCGTACAAATGCAGAAAGGGGAGGAAAGGGCTACACTTTTGTGCCACCATAGTCATAACTCAGATGGAACTAACAAAGGATGATGATCCTAATTTGGCACCAAGAAACGCAAGCGCATAGTAACTGACAGAACTGACACCTTCTCAGCTCAAGTACACTCTAGCACTAGGTTGACAAGCAATTTGGCGCAACGATCGAGACGTCCATGGGCAGGGTAACAAGATACCTGAAAAGCTTTGAAAGCAATTTTTCTGGACCATTGTCAATAAAAGGTTTACTAGTATTGTCCTCCCTGTCGTTGTCTATTTCTGAAAAATCGACTTTTTTTGTGCTTCTATAACAGGCTGAAGTGAACGTCGCCTCTCACAGCAACAAGCAATAAAAATTCAGCACACCATCATCATCCAAATTTTTACATAAATTGAACGAGTCACCTGAATGTTTATGTTCACAAACTGAATCCAACATAACTTTGACATCAAGGCGTTCCAGTTAACTGGATAAATTCCCATGTTTCTTTTTTGAGCATTTTACCCCGAGAAACAAATGCAAAAAAAGAATTCTTTTTATTTTTCAGAATTATCTGCTTTCCTTTTCCTTTTTTCTCGAGCCCTTTCATCTCGATTATCGGCTCATCATCGCATGCCTGCGCTCGCACCCGCAGCATACGAAGCGCTGGCCGCTCACTCTACTCACCCTTTCACGTTATTTGAAGTATCAAGACGATGGCTGGATAAATGATATCGCAATAATTGCAATAATGATATCGCAACGGCTGGGCAGCTGAAGCCAGCCCAGCCGTGCTCACGCCTGCACTAGCTATCCTATAAAAAGCTTTTAGCAAATAAAAGATTTAAAAAGTGTAAATTTAGAGATCTCGGAAGAAATCTCAAATGTGGGCGATCGAAGTCATGCCAATGACAAAGTGTAGGCGGAGGGATGTGGGGGAGGGGGGGCCGCTTTGGGTTGCAATTCCTTATACCCTCAAGTAGTTTTCAGCACGAAAGAGACCATCAAGAGTGGTTCATATGAGGTCGTTTTCTTTATTTTCGTTGATGCAACCTTGAAATATATTCACTTTACAAACACATATTTAGTGCCTTTTCGTTTAATAAGATCCGTTCAACTCTAGATATAGAAAACAAACTTCCACTTCATCGAATCTCAAGGCGCTTCAGACTCGTGCGTATTGCGACGCATGGAAATCTGATGGAGAGTCGTAACTGTATTTCGCTGTTAAATTTACCTCCTATTTGTTTATATTCTCTTAAACGCCTCAACGAGTGTCGATGAAAAGACACCTACTTACGAAGAGGAGAAAGTAAAGAAGTTACACACTAAAAAACAAATGTGCTGATAAAGAAAGGGTAACGAAAGCATATTTTTCCTTTAACGGTTTTTCTGATTCAACAAATTTCTAGAACTTTTCTGCCTCTCGTCCTCGTTTTGCCACCCAAGTTGTTTCAGGAGACGTGTGCGCATGCTTTTGTATATTAATGACACTGCGTGCACACCCAGGGATCTCATATGCAATCGCTCGTTGACTTGGTTCGAACATCGCGAAAAGTTTTCGCATGTAAAAGGAACTGAAACTCTCAGCTCGGTGAAACTGAAACACTCAAGGTTACCAGAGTGCTCTGCAGCGGTATTAAGCGAAATCCATCACATTGATTAAGATGCATTAAGACAGTATGTCCCGAGTTAATTTAAATATTTTCTAACTTGCCCAGCTTTACACGAAGAAAGTGAGCAAAATTAAACGTGGCTGCTCTCTGAAACGGAAGTCCTCAGTAAAAAACAAAGACGGCCAGTTTCTTGGGCATCCACTAATCACGTAAAACAAATGTCTCTCCAGGTTCGCTCCCACAACACATTAGTGACAGAGGAATACAAGGAAACGAACTAAAATAAAGCATTAGTAAATGCACCATTAGCCTAAATCAGCATTCAAGTATGATTATAGGCTTACAAGTGCAGTTATGTATGAAATACCTACCATTCATGATATACTTATATAAATATAAGTAGCATATACTCCTACTCAGAAGGACATGAAGTAGCAACACAGTAACGCAGTAGTAATACAGCAATACAGCACCACATACTCAGAAGGACACGAAGTAGCTTAATTCTCAAATAGTCGCAGAATAGCATGCTGTTATAAGGGAGCGCGAGAGACCATAGAGAATGGAAGCATGGAGATGACGTTGAGAAATGTTGACTGTTGTGGTATGTAGTATGCACTGCGGTAGTACCAATGCGACGAACGGCTGCTTTGTTAGTACACCAAAAATCTGCCAGAAGAAACGACTATAAAAGTTAAACGTGGGGAGACAATAAACTGACAGGCTGAGTTAGCTGCCTTCTACCTGCTCCACTGAGAACCAAACCTGCGGGGCTCCCACATTTCACAAGTTGGGGCGTTTGAAATGCCTAGCGCGATTCGCGGGGTCGTTTTTTTCATTTTTTTATTAATATGCATTTAAGAACTTCGGAACCCTTAGTGACACCCGTACTCCTATTCGATGCTAAAGGAAAATTAAAATCTCAATAAATCATTGGAAAATACTAGTGACAGCTAAATTTCACTAACATTTTAGTAGTGTAGCCCAGAAGTAATGGATGGCGCCGAAGAGGAAACAAAGACGCTCGCAGACACACGCAATTTCGTAAACAAATGCAAGTACACAAAGAAGTCTAAACACACGTGTACACAAAAGTTTCCAGCTTTGTAGAAGAGACACTGACATCATCTGTACATAGCTACAAAACAGAACGCATAGCTAAAGAGCTGTTTATCATAAACTATAGGAAATACACGTGCAATCGCAGTAATATTTACATAATTTGAATAGTGAGTGCATGCACCAACAATTTCTATGAGTAGGATTTTTATATTCTACAAAACCGTTCTTACAGACAAAGGTACTGTTTTTTGTAGCTCCTTTGTTGGCAATAAAACAAGTATGGTTGTTTTCAGGGTTACGGGTTGATGGTCTAACGACATTTGTTCACCTCGCAGTATCGTGCAGTGGGCACTCAAGAAGGTGCTATTGGGAGCCTTCTTACAATCAGTGCTGTGTGTCGACTTCCGTGGCTTTTTCCGCTAGCTACGACATGCTAGCTGCAAGGAACAGGAGCTGAATTTCATTTCAACGTAATGGTTCACAATTTCATTCGTTATACGTTCGCCTTCGGGGCAATGTAAGGAGTACAAGAATGTGACCCATAAAGACTCAGACGATACTTTTTAGGATTGCTTTAGTTGATACATTTCGTTCCAATTAAAGTTCTGGCTACGCAGTCTATTAGCATAAGAATAAGAAATAAAACAACACAGCTGAGGCACACCAAAGTCATGTATTCGGAGTGCACGACAGCACCGTAAACCTACCGCTGTAGCTTAATAGCTATAGGGTTGCGCAGCTTAAGCCCAGGTCACAAGTTTGACTCCGGTGAAGGCGGACGTATTTTGAGGAGAGAGAAAAGCTTGCGTACTTATATCTAAGTGCGCAGTACAAAACCCCACGTGCTCTAAACTAATCTGGAGTATTCCACTACAGCGTGCCTCATGATCAGAATGTGTTTTTGGCACGTATATCGCCAGAACTATAATTATTCCAATTTTCTTGCAATGAATGGTAGTTCAGTGTTGTTCGTTCCATCTTAATAGTTCAGCGTTGCGTTCTTCTAATACCTTATAGCCATAGTCTCAATGTAAGGAGTGCAATATAGCAACAATAACACGACAGAGTATGTTATTTGACTCAGTTATTACGCTTCGTTTCTATATAACTTCCGGGTATACAGCCAGAATTGACAATAAAAACTAGAACCCACAACTACTATAGAACCCTTATACTAAAATTGTTCGTCAGAGCAAACTACAGGCCATCTTGTTGATGGACATGCTGTTAACCAAGGCGCACGCAGCGAATGAAGAATACGCTCTAAAAATTCCATGCTTAATCTCATGCTAAACTGCAAATTTAGTCGTGGACGCGCATGTAAATGAGGACCGGATGACGTCTCAAGCAGGACGGGACCGAAAGTATGCGTCACATTCCTTCATATAAGCGTGAGGACAAGACCGCGTGCCATGGTTCGGTTTTGTGCGGGGGTGAGCAAGCCGCGCACGTGTGAGAAACGCAAATCACATGCTTAACCTCCTTCGGAGCGCTCCCGCGGGAGCTTTTAATCTCGCAAATCTGAATAGGGGATCCATGATGCATCACACCATCTGCGCCGAGCGTGCGAGAACAACGCTCTGCGCCTTCTCACTGCCCTGCGGGGAATACGAAACTTTCCTTTGGGGAGGTTGAAGGAGACCGTGGTGTTTTGAAGGCTACGCTCGGCCATTTTTGGTGTTAATCTTTCCGACGAACTGCCATGATCTACGTTCGTTCATTGCAGTACAGAGCCTCCGGTCTAGCTGTAAGACTTGGTGTGCATCGCCATGTTTACTTCTACAAACATTCAGGGTGTACAACGCAGGTGGTGCATGCATACGTTACGCAGTGTGCCGAGTTTATGAGAGTTTACGAGAAAGAATACATCGCAGCCTGACGGCTCCATGGCAGCATTTCTATATGGAAAATGGATATGTTGAGGTGCTTCACCTGCCATTCATGGATGACTGAAATATATAGGTAAGACCATTAGTTGTGATTCGCTTTTATTAAATGGTTGCTAACTGCCTACTTCTGATATGATTTCCGGTATGTGCTTGTATGATGTGTTGTGCAAAACATGACGTAGTGGTGCATTTATTGGAAAGCGAGAACCTTTTACGGGAGCAGCAGCTTTGATCTAAATAGGGAGGGGTCAGCCTCATGCTTTTTGAACAAGTTTGAACGCTGGACTGGTCAATTCCTCTGAATTGTTCAGTCTATTATGCTGAAGTACCAAATTCCCAGAATTTATTTTGTTTTTATGTTATATTCGCCAGCTCACCGTTCTCTCTCTGCCCGCTGCCATTTCGCCTCGGGCAAGGGTGGTGAGCTGGGAGTTGCCACTTCTTCTCAATGTTTTAGATCTGTGATGGTGGCGCATCAGTGTAGTATGCCATGTACGCCATGTAGTTGTCGCGTATCCAGCTCATAGCAAATCGCTGTCTATGAAGTAAAAATTCATAATTTTGTCAGCTATTTGTCGACTGACAGTAACGTGCATCTAAGAAGCGTCGCATGCGAGGTTTAAACTACATGTGCTACTTTATTTGCAAACTAAATTGCACTCTGAATTAGAATATATATCTAGCGTAGCTCCGCATATTTTATCTTTTGGGCTTTAAAGGGAGGAAGTGTGACTATGTTCAATGAACATGAATATACTCTGCCCCTTGTAGTTCTTCATTTTCAGCTGCAAATCCATCTATGCCCGATGTGAGAGTTCACATTTGATAAGTTCACGTTGAACGTTATTCCTGTCAAAATTTCCATTTCTATTAGGTTGAGAATCAGGCGTAACTACAGTTTTCTAACTAATTTTTGACTAGGTATTAAAAAGTTTCATCGAATGCGTTGGCAGTTGTGCTCAAAATTTTCAACTTTACGTTTATGGAGAGCATGATGAAATAAAATAAATTACAGCTATGTCTCTCACTGAAATACGTTTTGCACTTTGTTCCCTTGTTTTTCATGTTACATTTGAAAGCGAACTAAGGTTTCGAGATAGGATTAATGAAAATGAACAAAAATTGATGAAGTTCCTTCTGATCATATCAAAAGTACTGAAATTTTCTCAGCCTTCATACGTCACTTCAGAAGCGTGGCTGGGACCCATGCTTGCAATACATGCCCTCATTACTGCGGTGAGTTGACTCTCTTTTCCATATCGCCTACTTCTAAACACTTCCAAACTGCAACATTTCAAGAGCACTATATAGGAGAAATTTCAGAAGTAGTGCCATCAGTGTTGAAGCAGTAAAGAAGTAAGCGCTCTTCGTTACCACATTTTGTCTAAAAGGAACAAGTTTTCACCTCTAAGGTATCATACTTTTGATATTAAAAATATTTTCTTTTTTTTTCAGATAGCGCGAAGTGACTTTATAAGACCTTGCATTGTCAGGGGGCAATCAAGGCTCCTCATATGTGACTGTGAGGAGGAAATTATTGAGATGAATGATGACACGTCCCTAGAAACGGCACTAGTGATATGCCTATGCCATTATTGTATATAATATATAACATATCTGGCAGTGTAAGGCCAGTTTTTGTGAAAACAACTATAAAGCCAAGAACAAGCAAATAAATATCATGGGCGCAAAGAAGAGTAAAGGATTTGTTCACTGCGTTGCTCATTTAAATCAAGCTCATATAGATGCTTACGCTTTCTCAGCGATCTCGAAATGCTTTAACTCTGTAAGTTTTGTTTTTAAACATCAATGTTTCATTGTATCACATTTTCTGGGAAACAATATTATGAATAAAGGATTTAACCCAGGAAGAAATAAGTGTGTCAAATTCTTTTCGCTGCATAGAAAATTTGCCTTGTTTAGGGAATGTGGCCGGTGAAAAAGAATTGATTAGGTATTTTGGGCCAACAATTGGAGAAAGAGTGCAATAGATTGATGATTCAAATGCGGCAAATTCTGTCTTGACATCCCTTTCCTGCACAAAGCTTGTTATCTTCGAACGCGGGTGCCGCAAAGCACGGTGCATGGAGATACGGCTTGTTTACGTTTTACATTCTTTGGCGTCGTTGAAATATGCCAGGGCTTAGCAAAGCCCCTTCTTAGTGGATTAGTTTCAGTGTCAGCGGCGGGAGCGTCTTGCGCAATCTCACTGCAGTACACTCAGCCTCCACTTCGCCGGCATGCTGCTACTGTGATAGCGTCTTGGTCCGTCACAGTCTGCGCCGGCGAAGCAGAAGTTAAAGAGGACTGCGAAGGGCTTGGCGAGCAAATCTCGCTTCAGAGAAGCGGCTCAAGTGCCCAAACCGACAAGGGCCGGTGCGTCTTCGTAGCTTCAACGCATACAGAGAAGGGGTGAGGAGAACTGGGGCAAGCTCCTTACTTGCCCCCCTTGCCCCCTCGGGCAGCCTCTCTAAGTGTAGACATTCGTCACGCCATAATAACCGTGGGAACAGGGGCCCTTATCACGCGTGATAGTGTGAAGAGGGGCCTGCTGATCACTCTTAGCAAGCGTGATCGGTAAGCGTGGAGAAATATTAGATATCACGCTTAGATTAAGCGTGTAAAAAACTGCAAACGCACGCTTAGAGAAGGGTGGATTTCTTCGGAGTGTACCATGTACGAACGAAATGCCTCCGGAATTCCAACCCAAAATTAAGACAGCACAGGTATGTCCCAAAAAAGCCTCGTATATAAATTTCCTGAAGAGATGAGGGGTGGAAGAGAAAGAGTGGAGGATAGCACCCCACTCCTCCAGATAGTTTATGCATTACAATATGTACTCAATATTGCATCGGAGGCATCCAAGCATTTGCGCAAAAAGCGTTTTCCCGTACCTCCTCCAATTGCACGCAGCAAATATGCAAATTTTCAGAAACCTTTGCAGGTATCTGAGCACCAAAGAGAGGGGAAGTCGGGTGTCTTTGCATAGCTTAAAAACCTTGATACAGTGTAGCTTAGTGCAAGTGAACTCAAGCGGTAAATTGCTTTGGAAGGATTTTACTCAAGCTTCGCGGCAAGCCACTAAGGCTAGCTCAGGGCTTCGGCCTCTTCCTCGTAAGGTCTTCGTCGACGATAATGCACCGTGGACAAAATCCTCACTAATCGCTTCAGGCGAAAACCATCAATAAAGTCTTTCGTGTGCTGCTGACTTTATTTAAGTACAATTTGCCTTGCAATTAATCAGCAGAAAACTAAAGTAATGTTTAACAGTCTCGAAAGAGAACAGCAGTTTACGACAGGTAGTAAGGCATTGGAAGTGCTAACGGAATACATCTACTTAGGACAGCTAGTGACTGCGGATCCGGATCATGAGACTGAAATAATCAGAAGAATAAGAATGGGCTGGGGTGCGTTTGGCAGGCATTCTCAGATCATGAACAGCAGGTTGCCATTATCCCTCAAGAGAAAAGTGTATAACAGCTGTGTCTTACCAGTACTCACGTACGGGGCAGAAACCTGGAGGCTTGCGAAAAGGGTTCTACTTAAATTGAGGACGACGCAACGAGCTATGAAAAGAATAATGATAGGTGTAACGTTAAGGGATAGGAAAAGAGCAGATTGGGTAAGGGAACAAACGCGAGTTAATGATATCTTAGTTGAAATCAAGAAAAAGAAATGGGCATGGCCAGGACACGTAATGAGGAGGGAAGATAAACCGATGGTCACTGATAGTTACGGAATGGATTCCAAGGGAAGGGAAGCGTAGCAGAGGGCGGCAGAAAGTTAGGTGGGCGGATGAGATTAAGAAGTTAGCAGGGACAACATGGCCACAATTAGTACATGACCGGGGTAGTTGGAGAAGTATGGGAGAGGCCTTTGCCCTGCAGTGGGCGTAACCAGGCTGATGATGATGATGATGATGATGATGATGATGATGATGATGATGATGATGATGATGATGATGATGATGATGATGATGATGATGACGACGACGACGACCGAAACTGACTGGAATTATGAACATTTCAAGAGTTTTTGTGAATATGGTTCGTGTTTTGTATGGAACCACGCAATAAAACAAGAAATGCTCCCTGAAAACTTTTAGTGTAACAAATATACGCCTTCAAGCTCATCATAGCTTTATTAAAGCAAGCAGTTTTAGCGGGGCTCTGCTATGCGCTTAAACTGACAATCATCGTCGATGATTTCTGCAAAAATTTCATTGCACAAACACAAACCTGTCCGCGTCATTCGAGCGCCCGTACAGCGGCCTCATTCATCTCATTAAGTACCATTATACCTCCGTCACTGTATGGGGAAGATACAGCTGAAAACGAAATTTATCCCGCTTAGTGAGTCAAAGTGCTAAGCTTCCTTCAGTGTAGCCACCCTCGAGCAGATCGTCATGACAACCACATGCGTAGCAACGAACGCTGGAGGAATCGCTCAAATAAACACACGGTCCTCGGATGAATGAGTCTAGATGTTGCGCAAACACGGCGAAAACATGTTCCGTATTCCTTTGATGCTTGATGTGTTTGACAAACTAGGCAAGCTTTGATGCGGGTACTGGCGTCAATCTTCAGCGACGATGAGCAGTTTAACGGGATTATACGCGACGATTTCATTACGTAGGATAAGCTCCAACAATCACTACAAACTAATTGGCGTCCAGAGAGAAAATAGTGGTAGGGCTGCACAAGGTTACCTTGCATGTGGGTTTTCCAATCAACTGCAAACTAATTAGCACCAGGTTTAGAAAAAGGTGCAAAAGGCGTCGCAATTTATTGTAGGTTAATGATTGCAATTTTCTATGTAAATATGCAACTCATTGTCTAATGTGTAGTGCTTGGGTCTGTACACTGTTTTACTTCACATCCCTTTGTAAAATCTTGCTATCTGCACTGCTCAACTCAGACCCGCATCTCCAACCCCGGTTCGTCCATATGGCCGAAGACGCCGCCAAAGCGCAAGGCCTGCCCGCCGTCTGAGAACGGGCCCTCCAATGCTTCTCCTCCCGAAACCCCATCTCGAACAAAATAAAGTTTGCTACAACTACTACTAAAGCAGAATTTTCATTTTGTGCACCAGTTTCAAAAATGACGCGATAAATACAAGGAAATGGTAACGATACCCCAGATACACATTAAGGAACGGAACTGCGTCAATATTTATATCAGCTAGACATATCAACGATAATAATAGGTAGTGTGTCAATATTACGCCTGTTAATCTTTTCCGAGAGCACAAGTACCAAAGTGCACTTTGAATGCCCAGATATTATTATTATTATTATTATTATTATTATTATTATTATTATTATTATTATTATTATTATTATTATTATTATTATTATTATGATAACTACATGGGCACTTCCGGCACATTTCTGCCGTCCCCGTAATGTTCCGTATAAAGTCCAAGGGTGATAGTGACGTATGCTACATGTGAGAGTGAAAGCGCGCGACCTTAAGCCGACAAACGCGGCTCAATCAAGCGCGTGCAAAGGAGGAAAGCGGTAAGGAAGCGCGCCGTCTTCCGTCGCGCGCAATGCACGGGAAGAAGGGAGGGAGGTTGGGGAATTCTACTCCCGATGGCTGGTGCGTATGGCACGGCCGCGCGTGCCCTATCTTAAAGGGGATCTGCAATGTCGGCTGAGTGCCCTGAGTGCTGATAAATATGTCAGCGCAGTGTTCTCGCAGCTTAGTGCGCGTTTAAGTGAGAAGCAACCAGAAGGTCAATCTGCTCAATGCACTCTTCCTCACGCCAGCGTTTTGGCAGCGAGTGTGCGCGGTCATCCAGTGAGATGCGGTCATGTTTGCTTGTGCGTGCGTGACACCGTGCTTCTTAATTTAGTAAGTCAGCGAATGTTTACGAGTTCAGACAGCCGATAAGACCACTGCCCTTACTCTGTATAGTTGTCTACTAATTTGCTATCGCACTCTATGCTTCGCCTTATTTATTATTATTATTATTATTATTATTATTATTATTATTATTATTATTATTATTATTATTCATGTTAATACAAATATCACAAATGGAGAAAGAATAGCAGGTTCGCAATGATCTCTTAAAGGAGACATCCCGGTAACGCGTTTGAAGAGGAGAGAAAGAAGAGTGGAAGAGAAAGAAATTAGACAAAATAGGAAAAAGAAGTCATAGAAGAGCGCATTAAAGCATTATAAGCATTCAGGGTGCAGTAAATATCACATTACCGTACACACACACACACACACACACACACACACACACACACACACACACACACACACACACACGCACGCACGCATATATATATATATATATATATATATAGTTTCTTCAAAGCTCAGCACGACGAACCTTTTGGAAATAAGACGTGTTTACATAACATTTTCGGCTGGTGGACCAGCCTTCGTGAGAGTAAAGCAACGTACTGTACTCTGCTGAAGGCTGGAAGGATTATATTCGATAGGGAATTAGCAAGCTTTCCTCCGCCTTTTTTTTTCATTTGTGTGTACATATCACCTATCAACGCATTAAGGTGCTCAGAACAAACAATACCCAGGAATCTTTGAAATCGCAGTGAAGTAGGGCGCAACGCGCATGTGAAATGTGGTTCCGCGGATCCGCATTTTGACTCGCACACGTGACGCTATTGAGCACAGGCTTTGTCGCACCACCGGCGCGTTTGCAAGCGCTCTGCTAAGCCTCCTCGGTTCGCTGTGAGATAGATCCGTACGAAAGGAAGAAATGGATGGCGACATACTCCCTAGGAGCGACGCTGTCGTCGGGTTCGTTCAAGGGTATTCTTTCCCTAACGGAATTCCGTCGGTGCCAGAGACCATGAAAAGGAGCAAGCAGACAAACGAAAAAGAAAGACCATTGTGCTTAGCGTGCTGGCGAACTGAGAACGCACGCGTTCTGCTCTTCGCAATTTTCCTCCAAGGATCGATACGGGCACCGGTGAGTGATGTTCCCTCAAAAACGGCTGGGCAGGTTGGTGTCCTCAACCTTTGGCGTTCACTGTGAGTGCCTTTGGGCCTGAATGCTCCCGTTTCTTTGCATGAACGAATCTTTGACCATCGAACCAAACTAAGAAAGAAGATAAGCGTTAAAAGAGCAGTGCTACGTGAAAAAGAAAGTGCAGAAAACGCAAGCTAAGAGTTAAGAGTTAAGAGAAAAACCAACACAAGCAGTTGTTCTTTTTCTTGCGCTCTGCTGCCTATTTTCGTGGTTTCTGGGTGCGAGCATTGCTACGCATTTAAAATGCAATCCTAGGCTGACTGTACATTCTAGGATGATTGCTGCGATGATTACACCTTAGACAGCGAGAACATCACATCGCTGACAATAAACAAAAGTGCTCTCCTTGCACTATGAAAAGGAGCTAAATATTGAATCCAATAACTTTTGAAAGCGACGAAATGAAAGCTATAGAAGTTTCATGACACTTTCACTGAGGGATAGACTATAAAATGAGGTGACATCCGAATAGATACTGCGCTGCAGGCATTGCAAGCGGCAGCTCTGCAAGTCTAACCCTGGCACTCTGAACAGACACTTACTTCGGCTATTTTACTCACTCAGGCAAGCAGGCAAAGGATACCCTGCCCTTCCTAAAGTATATATTTTAAACCTGCACTTTATTATGAGAACACTTAGTATTGATTCTTTCTAGTCGTCTAATGCACTTTTCGACATACTATTGTCACAAATCAGGCATTCACATGACTTAAATTTAAGCACTTGCTTTTTAATAAGCTTATAGCTGGAGCTTTGACGCTGTATTAGTGGAGCTCGATGCACTTTCGCTTTTGCCCCTAGGGACCACTTTTGCGGACGCCTTAGCTAAGAACTGAGTTGGAAAAGTATTGTAATGTGCCTTTCATTGCATTTTAGAATGCTGTAAGGCAGGCTGCGTGGTCACGAGCTAAGATTTCTTGATCGTGCCACTGCGCACAACTCGTCTTCGCTCGCTTGTCTAAACGCTGATATATAATAATATGGTACTCGTTTTATGCTTGGTATTGCAGTTGGAGAAACGGCGCTACGGTTTCCCGATGAAAAAATATCGCGAATTAATAAGAGCACCATGAACCATAACTGAAACTTGCAATAAAGTCAGTTTAAGAAACTCTGCTTAGAAAAGTGCAGCAAATGAATGGGAAGATGTGAAAGCATATCAACTTAGGAAGAATTTAGGCAACATTGGCTACTATTTTGAAACTAAGACTTGGCTACTCTGACTATGTGCACACACATCTCAGACATATTAAATGGAATAAAGCGTTAGAGTAGGCGCAGATCAGCCTACGGATGTTCGACATTATCACTTTATTAGTTTGAAACATTATTTAGAAATTTACGGCTGAGGGTGTTGTTCTCTTTCGCAGCTTCCACAAATTGAACAAGCTGGCTTTAGTTTAAAAAGGCTACATTCCGCTGGTGGAATCCCAGCGAATCTAGCATTTGCAGGGGCGCCAGAAAGGTGTAAGAATGTTTGGCTCAGAACTTGCAAATTGTGCATAATTAAGACCGTGAAACAAATTTAAGCGGCTATTATCATACACATTGGCCAAAGCCAATGTTAATTCGACATTCATTTTGCAAGTCATATTAAATTAGGTTTCATTTATCTCTTTGCGTTTTATTTCGTGCTTCCCTACAGAAGAGCACACAATTTCTCGTTCACCTCTACAGTGCCTGCACAAGTATACGACTTTGTGGGGTGTGACTGCTTGATATTTTTCTACGCTTTATCTTCTTAATGTTGCGTCTTTATGCGGGGCTGTTCCTTTACACTGAAAATAAAGTGTGGTACACGGCAAGACGGGTCGCGTGAACTAATGGCTTGTGGCTGCACCTCACTGCATGTGCCACCCGCCACCTTTGTTGATGCCACTGGAAGTGCCGGAGGTTTCGGGTAGGCTGGTCAGTGAGATCCTTATAAGAGGCGGGAGAATATAAAGACCGAATAAATTGCAGTTCAGTCGTACAGAAATCAGGCGTGACTACTGCCTCGGGCACCTTAGCAGGGTGGCTTCAAACTTCGCAGTGGACCTTCTGTTGCTATAGAAGGCACAAATGTTACGAACAAAGTAATGCAATACTTGATAGGCCAGTAAAGTAGCCCGTTCCTGGCATGACCGATCTCACAAGAGCGTGCCAGGGCTCGGGAGAGCTCTGTTCATGCAGCCCTGGTTAACACTACCCCAAACTGATGCGCACAAATTACAGGCGACAAATTGTAGACAGGAGATTGATAAAATTTAGTACTACCGCCACGACATAAGCTTCCTCATGTCATGGCTATGTCATACATAAATCTTAATTAGCAGTGTGCGTGAGGACAAGGCTACTGGGGTCGTTAAGTGAGCTACGAAACGAGGCTTCGTTCATTTGCCTTCTGTTTTTCAACGTGGGAAAGATGAACCCTGAAAGACAGCATGCGGAACACAGTTCAATACCATGTGTTCCCATTGAAAGCCTTTGAAACACGAATCAGGACACGAGTGCTATCCCTGCACGTGTAGTCATCTATTATTCTACATTCGTGAAGAAGCTGGACGAAGTGAAGGCGACAGACACAGTTGCCTTGGTGTAGTCTACATTTCGACCCGAGTTTTGCGTTATTCAATCTCCTTCAACATGCAGAAACAAACTCAGCTCAGCACGCTCATGCAGTTCTATATTGTGCTAGTTCGATTCTTAACAAGTGCTGAAGAAGAAACGCGGAGCAAGTTGTACAATCATCTGTTTGGCAGAAAGCGAGTACCGTTGCTTATAGGATTAGTGTGTCAGTGGATTATGCTTCTGCTACAGAAACCAGCAAGCAGGCTAATGACAATCATCTGTATTCAGAAGGTAGTTCATATGCTACAGCGGTTTGTAAAAACAGTCGCTGACCAATCATTATAGTTAGCCTAACACTGGCTATGCGCCAGCCCAATATTACAAGACGTTATTACTTTAGGTTATTCTATTAGGTATTACGATTAGCTTTATTCAGCCTTATCTCTTCTTAATAACTTAGCCGCATGTGAATTTGCTTCTCTGCGACATAGTTAGACATTGAAATGTGATCTCTGTACCACGAGCCTTGCCCTGCCGATGATTTGTATAGTGTTCAACTTTAAACAACAAGTCGATTTTACGAACGTTCTGACGCTCTATACTTTAACGAATATTAATTAGAACTGCCTTATGCAATGAGTAAGCGCGGCTTGAAATAAATGAAAACACTCCTTAGCTGTTTTTGCTACAGAGAACAGTAAAATTGCTTGGTCTTGTACTCTATGACGTCGCCTTGGTATGAGTGCGTATTCGAGATAATGTCATAGTAGACGTCAAAGCGCGCAACTGGACTCTCCAGAGGCAAACTTTATATAAATCGAGATTGTGCGCAAATTAAAAACAATTAAAAGCTCTTAAGAACTTTACTTCTCAGATATTGACATAGTGGTAGCAGTAAAGAAAGAGAAATGCCTGTAAGAATCCTGAGAGTTAAGAAAATCAGCAACGGTGCTCTGAAAATTATATTTCAAGAGGAAACTGGCAGGCGAAAATGTCGATCCAATCATAATCGGAGCGGCAATCCCGGCCATAATTATACATCTGCAATCAACAAAAGAGATATGGAGAGACTATGTCATTGGGGTTTGTACCTCCGGTTAATCAGAGGCTAACCAGCGTACGTCCCGAGAATATACTATAAATTAGCCACCTCACTTAAGCGTAACCTAGCTGTTTCGCAAAGACAAACACTCTTGCATGCTTTAGGAGCGACCGTTCATTGTTTCTGCAGATTCGCAGCCCGTTCCTGAAAGAAATGTTGCTGTACAGCGGTTGTACACTGTAATTATCGCCTTCTTACAAAACACAGTTTCTCTCCGGCTTTGTCTCCAATTGTTGTTCTGGAATTTAGATCGCTACGATTCTACATTTAAGCTGAAGCATCGCATATGTGATTTCACTCGGTGGCGGTATATTCGCCCCCAGCCTTTTTTTCTTGCGTTATAATTTTTAACTCATTGGGAAAATTGACAGGCGCCACTTAACTGGGCATTACGTTTATTTCTTGAAGCTGTAGTTTAATATGGTAGTGTTTCATATAATGTTGAAAGCGTTTGTTTCTTTGTGTGTAGTGATGTCATTAAGTTCGCTATATATATATATATATATATATATATATTACTGTTTGAAATGACTTGTCTCTTACTTCCAGGTATCAGCGTGAGCGTGTTAGTGCAGCAATTGATATAATATAGTGTTACAACCCAAGCAATGCGAAATCATGCGGTCAGTTTTTTATTACTTGCTTAATATTGCAAACATGTTGAAGGCATTAAAGTTTTAGTTGAGTTACCTACATTTTTCTCGTGTTACTGACGAATCACGGAAATGCATGTAGCCCCTAGGAAGTTAGGTACACGTGTATGAATGTATCGAGTCCACACGGAGCACTTAATCGGGTACTAACAGCATTGGTATTTTAAAAATAGACATAGGCTATATAGATCCTGCTTGTAAGACATGCACGTCATAAGGCTGTCACATAGTACTTAAATCAAAGAATACGCACATACTGGAATAATACATCCATAAACAATCACCGTGTTCTCGTGATCTAACGTCGATTGATTCGTAACCACCACCATAGTCTAAAAAATGCGCTGCCCTTTACACGATAGGCATAATTATTTTGTTGCGGAATCTCCTCATGCTGGCTGTTATGAAAGAGTTTATGGGCAGATGATAAAAATATTAAAATTAAATTTACGGCTAACTTCCATCAATAAATGTGATGCTGACTTGTTCCGCGAATGTGACTAAAGAAGTCCAAAAATTTACATTGAATAATTGAACGTCTCCTTTGTTTTACAGGCAGTACTGTTTTACCAATCGCCATTATCCAGACCCCTTCAACGAAAAATGTAACCTTAAATGACACGTCAAGCGGCTGACACCATGGTGCTGCCTCACATTCCTCCACCGACGTTTAATAGCCCACTTTTCAATTCTACAGCTTTGCCACTAACACGTCCTCCGTCATTGCCTCACCCACCCACCTTACCCCATCTCCCCTTTAGAAGAACCGTACCAATATATACTACGCCGAAGAAAGCATACGCCACCTTGAAAAAGACAAGTCCACTTGTCCAAACGTCTGCTCCAACTTTTACCTCGTTCTTGTTTTGCTCATCATCGTATAAGTTATTTGCACTGGTTTAGTTATATAACGAGAAAAATGCTTAAACATATAGGTTGCACGCGTGGAACTGATTCACACCGATGCGCCCACGCAAAGAAAAGTTTCACTTTTGTTTCCACAGTAGCACAGGTAAAAAATATCATTAGCAGTTTTGGCACTTCAAAGACAATGAGTATGATTTTTTCCAGACACACTAAAAGACGTAGTATTTGTACTTTGCATTCGAATATGCGAAAAATATCTGCATAAAGCAGTTTGTAGAAACAAGCTCCATTGCAAAAGTACAAATTTTTGGCATGCATACTATAGATTGTGCTGCACTAAGAAACACAGTTTCAAGTTCTTAAAACTGCAAATAGTACTACTGCTCATGAAACTAAGCAAGAACTACAAGATATTCCATCCTTTCGCCATCGGTCTATTGCTTTCGCGCGCAGCGTCAGAATAGAACGGCTTTTTCTATCAAATTGTTTGAATCACTTGTCCCTTCAAGCTTCCAGAATAACGTCACGCATAACCTTATTCACTGACTGATATCATGTGACAATATTCTCACCCATCCTAACAGCACAGGGTAAATAAAACAATCTGTAGTCATGGTATATATTTCTCCTGCACAAAATAGGCAATGACAGCACCGATTTCTTTTTGGAGCAGCATGGTTCCGCCAGCAGGTCTACAATTCTTGCAATGGCTTTAACGATAAAACTCCAAAATTAGGTTGCCGCAGTTTCCACAACTGCGAGTGAACAGCACAGGGGATATTTCAAACATGGACAGAGCTTTCCTAAGAATCGGTTTGCGTGCTCATTCCGTGTAGAGGGGCGCTTAATTGAAATGGAAGCGGCCGAGCATGCAGTCTGAGGGCATTGCAATGTTTTCTAACTGCATATTGTTGTACGGGTACGCAGTCTCAAACTCTAGGGCCAGCCGCATTAGGGTCTAGAATTTCGAAAATCCCTGATAGACAACGTAGCCATGATCCTAGACTGCATGCTCCTGCAATCAAATTTTGGACAATCTTTTTGTATATTGAGGCAGCAGCCCGAAATTTGAGGCCGTTTTGGAGGCATCCAAACACATCAGGAAAGAAAACATGTCCCTATTATGAAACCCTGAACAGCGTTATGTGCACAGAAACATTCATGATCAGACACTAGAGCGACAGCGTACCCTTAGTAGACAGTTTTAGCCTCACGTACGTAAAGGCTTTGCGTACGTAGAGCTCTTACGTGTGAGTAGTGCGCCTGCGCAGAACGCAACGGGTCTGCGTGAGTCTCACGGACGTACGTGAGACTCAAAAGTTTGCGTGCGTTTCTTGCGCACGTAGAGAGCTCCTCGCGGTTGTCTCGCGAGATCTCGAACAAGCGAGAGCATCATTGCAAAATGGCAGCCAAACACGCCAAGCTATAGCGCCGCGCCTTCGTTTTTCCAAAAACGACGACTTGGATTTGTTGCGAGACGTAAAGGAGCGCAACCCTTTCGAGGACAACATGTGGTATAGAGTGCGGGGGACGGAAATTGCAGTGCGCCTGTCAAATGCGAGACAAAAGTCGTTCAGCAGCTACACCGTGCGCGACCGCACGGACCTACTGCTCGCGACACAGTCGCAGAGGGATAGGAGAAGCCTCCACAGGTAAGTCACTTTGTCGTTTCACTTTAGTGCACAGCGCGATATAAACAGGAACAGCCAGTAAAACTTTTCTTTTTCTTGGTGCCAAATCTTAGGTCCGGAACCGTGGAAGAATACTCGGAGCTGGACCATCTTCTTGAAGAACTATTGAACATCGCCAAAGAAAATGGTTATAAAATACGACTTATCAAGAAGGTGCCCGTGAGCTCTAGCAGCTTAAGCGCATCCACTGTCGCAAGAAGCTCAGTGGCACTTGCGAGGGACGTCACAGTGGAGGTGTATGCGGCAAGGGGCCCCGGCAGCCCTGCTGATTCAGGTGCAGAATGTAAGTCAGTGCGATCACATTTTTGTGGCATCAGCTTTTCCTTCCTCAGCGTCTTTGCTGTCAACACATTTGCATCGTACATAACTCTTTTTGTTGCTACGATTTCAGGCGCTGGCGGAGCGACAGCGACCCAACTGTTCGCGGAAACCTTAAACTGCTGCGGTGATGAGGACACCGCCCGGAGGAACATTCACTGCCGGAGTTCAGCACGGCCGACGATGTGCCTGAGCTAAGCCCAAGTTCGCACAGAAACAGCAGTCAAGCGTCTTCGCTGGAAAGCAGTAGCAGCCCGCCAACAAGTGCGTGTCCGGCAGTGCAAGACGACGTTGCTCAGTCGCAACCAGCTAGGAGCGAGCCCACACGCGGCACCGGTGAAGTACATTTCTTTAAATTAGCCAGTTCATCTTAATAAGCCGCCCGTATTTCATGGCTCGTGTCTACTTCTAATTTAGTGCCCCCCATGTTGACTACAGCAAATTCTCTTTATGAAACAAACTGACACAAGCTGCAGCTCAAAAGGGAGCTTCTCATTAAGTACTTGAAGAGATGCTCGTAAAAGATGTGTGGCAGTTAGGATAGTGGCAGCTTTATACACCTGAGACACTTGATCGAGAAGCAATTTCTGATTCTTTTTAAAATCTAGGAAGGCGAATTCAGCATCAACCTTTCCAAAGCCCCACTCAACAGACTGACGAACACGACTTATGCTGTACTTGAATGCCAGCTATGTGGGCGTCAAGGAAGAGCCGCCATAAGGCTTCATTAGGAGCGGTTTCAAGGGGCAGGCCGAATCACCGTACATGACGAAGTGATGGGGCCCCATCACCTTCCCCAGTTTTTCATAGAGGCCACTGTATTTGAGTATCCCTGCGATAAAAAAAAGAGTTCAATTGACTCACATAACGGGAAAATGAACATCAGATACGTTAAAATTAACACACCAGCTGAACATTTATGTTGCATACATTAAATATTTTCTGCAGACTCAACATAGCCATCCAAAAAGTATCTTGAAATGTACGTGGAAGACCATTTTAGACAAATCGAAGTGTAAATGAGGACAAAAGGCGTAAGGTTAGCACTAGAGCTTTTTCTGTCCGTGCTTTGCTTTCTAAGCCGTCATGAAGTTGGTAAATTTATAATGTGATGGAAGTAAGCACTGTCCAAATTCTTCCACAGTGCAATAAGTATGTTCATGTTTATGCATCTGTATCTCATCTGTATGGAGGCGAAATGTTATTTTTTTCACATAGGACACCAGACACCCTACCTACACCATGCCGCGTTCCAGGATATGGACCATCAAGCTGACTGACATACAATGCCATTCGCACACATCACCGACAGGTACTTCACCACATGCATCCGCTTGCGACCGGAGAAATAGTCGTGCTGGTACCTTTTGGGCCCGCATATAGGGCGTGCCGTACCATCGATGAATGCCCAGCAGTTTGTCAGCGCTGCTCCACGGTTGTGGATGGCCTGCCAGATGACAAAATGAAACGAGCTCAAAACACAGGTTTTAGTTAAGATGGAAAATAGGACTATTAGTTTCCTTTAGGTAGCTCCCTTACATAAAGCCATGTGTCCTAGATGACATCACCCAACACACTTATGTGTCCGTAATCTGTAGAAAGAGTATGTAGCTTGAAATAGACACCAACATGCAATGTTAGATATATTTGATATGCCTACTCTACGTGAAACTTGCCGAGGTGAAATATTCAGCCCAAAAACAGAACAGCAAGATTTCGGGGTCAAAATCAAGTTTTGAAGGGGAAGTTGCTTCTGCATGAAAGTTGACTGCTGTGTAGATGCCTCATATCAATTTTTGTACTCGCAACACCGCCGCTTCGCGAGGTTATTGTTTGCTCCACAATTTATCCCGACACATGTCAACGGCAGTTTGCGGGGCATTGGTTCTACATTTCGAGTTTCCAGTTTCCATTTACCGCTGGCAATTTAGTCCTCGCATAATAAATAATAATAAAAAGCGAAGAGGCGGGATACTGTACAGTGAGCAGGAAAATATGCATTGCGGAGAGAGGCAGCAAAAACAGCTATTCGCGGTTTCGTCCAGCACTGCCGCGAAAGTAAAAGGACACAGTTAACTTACACTTGCAAACTCTCCAGGGTCGGAAGGGGAGAGCCAGTCGTTGTTGTTGCAGTCATTAAGCAGGTGCTGTAACTCGCTTGCGATGTGGCAAATCACCTGTGATACCACACTCGACATCACCGATGAATGCCTGCCAAATATGGCTTGGATATCGCACCACCCGTTCGGGTAAGCAAGGCGTCGTAAGGTGATGCATAACGCCTCCCGACCTGGCAAGGTCACGTCTTGCGCACTCTTCACCGTCTCCGGTACCACAAGTGCACAAAACCAGTCATTAAAATCCTTTTTTTTTAAACCTAACCTGCTGCTTCAACAGTAAGGCCCATATACTCTCGATGTCGAGCAGTCCACGATGCGACCGGTAGAGCAACAGCTCCGACTCTCTCTTGCGCTTGAAGTAGTACTCCACGTCGTTCAGCGAACATTTCAAAAGCTCCCGCTCCGCTCTTGTCCTCAGGAGGCCGTCAATCTCATTTCACGACAACGCTGACAGCAGATAATGGTTTCATAAAGCACTTCTAGGCATTGCGAAGCTCCGATCGGCGCAAGAACACACTTTTACGTGTTTCGCGCGCCAATCCGACTTGACTGGCTTGACTTTAGAATTTGTCTTGGATGTCAATGGCTACAGCAGTGTTTACACGTGGCGATAGATGGCGCGGAGAAGCATGCACGAGCAATTTTAGGTTATTGCAATACGTCCACACATTCGGTTTTAGCATGCGTCGTGTACGTGTAGCTAAAAGCGTTTCAGGCACATTGCGTGTATCGTACGTAGAACTTTCACGCTTGCGTGCGTGAAATTTCTGGGTACGTGTAACTAAAACTGTCTAGTATCGGAATAGGGCAGTAAGGAGCAGAATCCGAGCCGAATTTGTCCTCGCATAGAAAAGTAATACCTCCCAGTAAAACATCGCCGCAGTGTTGAGAAAGCCTATTATAACATGAACTGCGCTTACAGGGCTGACACGTGTCTAGGCGGATGTACAGCTCCCATACTTTCTTACCACTTATCTTATAGAAATAGAGGGAAAACGCAAGTTTAAATTGGTTGGACAATATGGCTTCGAAGGTGAGTAAAACAACGGATGAGCAGTACAGTAGGCCATCAAAACTATTTGATCGTTAAATTAAAAAGCGTGGAAGAAACACTACATGATGGAGAAAAGCCAAGGTCAGTTGAGCCCGTATGTGTTGTGAATGCGAAAGCGTTAACGTCCAATTGAATGCCGCTGAGCAGTCCCTCGAGTCTTGTGCTGCGAGTAACGTATTATAGAGGTACGTGCTCTCCGAGCCAACAAGCAGCAGTAGCCTACGGTGCCAGCGCCACATGCTAACAAAGTCCTGCGCGACGAAAGATTGAGTAAGCAACAGCAGCTACCAAGACTGGCAGGCGCGCACAGCAGCTAAGCGCACTGGGGGTGACAGGGATACCGACCATTCACCGGCTTCCGAGAGCGAGAGCGAGGATGACCGGATGACGCGGCGTCGCGGCGATGCCCTCTCCCCTCACACAACACTTGGCATTGCACTGCGCGGAAGGTGTTCCCTTTCGCCCACTTTGCTCCGTCGAGGTGCGCTTGAGAAGCGGCGTCGCAGCCGATGGGAATTTAGGTGCCGTTATTTAGCGCAACAGACGCCGCCGTCTTTTTTGCTCAAAGAGCCATTTGATGCATTCACAGAGAAATAAAGCACCTTTGCCTTGTAACTTGCTGAAAGTGTTGTATGTCCCTAAACTATATATCTGCTGTAGCACAGGACAAAGCTATTCTTAGAAGTACGTGCAAAGGGAAGAAAAAGAATAAAAAATACTGGTTGCACAGTGGCGTTAACCTGGTTCCTACAGCCTCCCGATCCTAGTGGACTCTTCGGTACTGTGTAACTCTCAATCGGCTAAGACAAAGCTGAAGACGGTGCATCTAGACTAATGCATTGCTTGCAAGGTAACTTATAGCACAATCGATGGTCAGGTACCACCGCTAACGGAACCCTTGTTGCTGTGAAAGTGGTGCATGTGCTCTTCATTTGAAATCAAAGGCAGTGGCGGCAGCGTGGACATCGCATCGGGCCGTCATGCTCCAGCAAAGCGTGTCGTTCCTCATTTTGTGAATCATTAGGCAATACGCGTAAGGCTGCTGCAACATTTGTCGTGCTGCTCCGTCGTCCATTTGTTCTCCCTCTCCTTTACCGCGTCTGCATGAGCTGTCTCGCACCTATGGTGCAGCATTACACATGCCGGATGGTAGCATCCGGCATTGTGGATGCTCGCATAAATATTGTGTGCCTTGATGTCCTGAAAAGGGGAGAGCGAGGGGAATTACGCATACTTTAACCAGTTTAGTGTTGCATACATTTCCTGCCCTTTTGTTGCATCTCTCATTATCCTTAGTCACCTCATTAAATCAATTGAAAGACGAAAGTTCACAGTGAGATCTACAACTACTTTCATCCAGCGTCAATCAAACTCGTCGTCCGCCACTTAACCTCTTTACATTATCACATCGGCCGTCATCACCTTCGTTTGTCATGTTTATTGTCTATGTTGCAATACGCAATATGGCAAAATACTATTACTTTTCAATTTGTGTTGCATATCTACTCTAACTACAGCCGTATCAGCTAACATCAAGTACAACACCGTATAGTCGAGTTTGGTGTCTTATAATCTTGTTTCTGTTGCGCTTCAATGCGGCGACGAGAATTCCTTGGACGTTTCCCACGAGAGAGTCCTTTCATCTTCGCACATCCAGACAGCGCCTGGGCCAGACATAGACTATGACGCGCAAACAAAGGAGCTAACTTCTAGGTGACAACAATCGCCGTCCCCCGTAGAAGCAGTAAAGACCGCGACGACCACTATATCTGAAGGTTACCATGACAAGCTGAACTAATTGACGAAACGGGCCAACGTCGAAGGCTACCCTGAAAACAGCGCCAACTTGAGTTTCTCAGATTGTGACGTGGCGGCCTCATTTGTGGGGTGGAGGGTGCGACATAGGTGGCAGAGTACGGCGGAACGGTGAGTCAACATGGGAGGGATATTTCAACCGATTCGACGATTGTTCTTGGCCTAGATAGAGTCCTCAGATTCCCTAGTCTAATCTCCCAGGGGAGGTGACTGCATTAAAAGCGGAGGCGTTTGGTGCGTAAGATGGCTAACGAGTCCTACGGTGAACTCGGACATTCGATGAGCGCCTACATAGTGTAGGCTTCCGTATCTGGGGCCACTGTAAATAACGTAAAATTACTCCTTTTCCTTTGTTCCCACTACAGGACGTACTCATCAATGTGGCTGGTGGATACCTGGCTACCACAGATACCCAGCTACCACAGTTCCTTCCCGCATCTTCATGTTAAACTCATAGTTGTTATGTTTGCATGCTCCTTCGTTTATATATTCTGGTAACTAAAACATTTGCACGTCATACCCATGAGTAATTACAAATGAACAACTTATATGAAGTCTCGAAGCAAAGATTTACACGTCTATCGACGTAGCAGCATGTGCACTCTTTGTTGGTTTGAGACGGGTAACAATCGGTAGTCGTGTCTTCTCATCAAAAACAAGGAGATTGAGGCACGGTAGAAAAAAAAAAATGGCTGTGGCTTAGCTAAGGTTAAGCCCAGGATGCGAAGCATACTAGCCTTTATTTTAACGCGACAGCGTTAAGGAGCTCGTGTCGCAGAAAAGCCGGTGTCGTCGGCGTCGGCTCAGGCGTCGGCTCAGACGTGCGTCGCTTGCTCAGGCGCACATTTCGTTGTCGCGCCGAACGCTGCGTTGCTCGACGCTCACCGCGTCCGATGCGGAGCGCGTGGTCGCTGCGCCGTAGCCCATTGTCTTACACCCCTTGGCGGGTCGACGGGAACGCTGTCGCGTTCCACTCTTGAAGGCGAAGCTTAAAAAAACGTCCGCTTTGCAGCTGTTATGACGTCATATGGTAGCTACGCGGCCGCGCGCGGCGCAGCAAGGAAGAGCGTGGTTGTGCGGCTAGTATGCTTCGCATAAAAAATACGGAAAGCCTAGCGGGCGATATCAGCCGTCCGATTCATCGAAGTAAAATTGTAAAACTGCGCCTCACTAGGAGACATATAATTCTCACAAACATTACTCAAGTTTGTTATTATTTTCTTGTCCAGCCCTTGGTAAATGGAATTTCCACGTTTCTCCTTTCATTAGTTGTTCTTGTTGCGCTTTTGCTTACACTTTGCAGCGTGGTTGTGCGGCTAGTATGCTTCGCATAAAAAATACGGAAAGCCTAGCGGGCGATATCAGCCGTCCAATTCATCGAAGTAAAATTGTAAAACTGCGCCTCACTAGGACACATATAATTCTCGCAAACATTACTCAAGTTCGTTATTATTTTCTTGTCCAGGCCTTGGTAAATGGAATTTCCACGTTCTCCTTTCATTAGTTGTTCTTGTTGCGCTTTTGCTTACACTTTGCAGCGTGGTTGTGCGGCTAGTATGCTTCGCATAAAAAATACGGAAAGCCTAGCGGGCGATATCAGCCGTCCAATTCATCGAAGTAAAATTGTAAAACTGCGCCTCACTAGGACACATATAATTCTCACAAACATTACTGAAGTTCGTTATTACTTTCTTGTCCAGGCCTTGGTAAATGGAATTTCCACGTTTCTCCTTTCATTAGTTGTTCTTGTTGCGCTTTTGCTGACACTTTGCAGCACTCCGCCGCGAGCAGACGTGTGCCAGTAAATATGGAAGCTGAAAATGGTAGCTATGAAATGATTCGCTTCGTGCGCTTAAAGAGCCGCGTTCAAAATTTTCCATGCTGAATTTTCACACAAACTACACTTACATAATATCACGCTTTTGAAATGAATGTATGCAGATATTATGGAAGAGCAGAAATCATACAATCAGAAATATTGGTCTTTTGTGAATGCTTTGCTAAACGTACACTTTTACAATTATGAATAATGCATTCCCCTGGTGGGGAAACTGATTCCTAAATCTAAGGAGACAGCTATGCCCTAAATACTATTGTTCATATGGAATGTTATCTTGAACAATATGCTACGACAAGAAAGTCCAAGAAATAAAAAGAATTTATTCATTGAATTGTAGGCGGTAGCTTCCCAAAGCAACGCCGGGGCTGACAGAGACACCTTGGCGAGAGGCTCCGTATTACTGTGATTACTTGTGTTTCTTTAACGTTTTCTTTTATCTAAGCAGACGAGCGTTTCCGCATACCACACGCATCAAAATGCAGTCGTCGACATCTGGAATCACGCCCATGACCTCGCACTCAGCAGCAGCATGTCATAGAGACTAAGCCACCACGGCGCATCGAGTAAAGGGAATAATGTTGGCGGCAAATTGGAGTCTTAACATTTTCCCTCGTTTAAATGAAAACACGCCATTTTAGCTACGTCGTTGTATTCAATAATTTTACTCGTCCAGTCCGCTTTGACAACGTTAGAGGAACCTTCGTATTTCGTTAAACACGGAATCGAAAGGGACATCGTCAAATGTGGGCAATGAGAAAACTATCATGTGTCTATGCAAAGTTCTCAAAGAAAGGGAACGCTTTAGAGGCTAGTGGAACCGAATGTCGCCTTAGTATGCAGCGCGGTCTATTCACTTCCGCCCCACGAAATATGAAATCGCGGGCTCTCTACAGACTGCACAACGATTCTTCTTTTCAGACAAAGAAGGCTGGATAGGAGTTCAGGAAAGAATGGGCATAGCTCCCGGTCAAGTCAGCCACGTTCATACAATGAAATCGCTCGCGCTGGAAATGCCTGCAGCAACGAAAAAGGAGAAAACAAAAGATGGTCCGGAAGCACTTACGAATAACTTGTTTTTCTTTAAATGCCAACTTTAATCAATCAGCCAGCATGTTCTTGTACTTTCGTTCATTTTTATCTTGTTTGTCTACCTTTATTTCTTCGGAGATGGTGGAGAGGTAATCCCTCCCAAATCTAATTTTAAATAAAGAAATTAAAATATGGGGTTTCACGTTCCAAAACCACTTTCTGATTATGAGGCACGCCGTAGTAGGGGACTGCGCAAATCTAGGCCAACTGGGGTTTTTATCGTGCACCTAAATCAAAGAACACGGATGTTTTCGCATTTCGCGTCCATAGAAATGCGGGCGCAGTGGCTGGGATTCGGTCCGCAACCTCGTGCTCAGCAGCCCAACGCCATAGCCACTAAGCAACCACGGCGGCTTCAAATCTAATTTTACTGCCACAAGTAAAACAAAAAACGCCAGACTAAAAACGCGTTTCAATGGTTGCCTTGTAAACTGTTTGGTCGTTTCGTCGGATAATGAAAATTCGAAACAAGAGGACGCACACATACCGTGGCGCTGCCAAGGCCCTCCTTTTCAGCGAGCGCCATCGCGGAGCACATATAGTGCTAACTTCCTTACGTAAAGTTGTAGAGTGCAATCACGTTTCGCACTGTTTGAGGCATTTTTTATTGGGTCATTTCAGTGGCTATTCTGTTACTTTGATGTTAAAATGGTGGTGGCGAGTTGTAGCAACATGCGGGTTTAGCAAGCAAGCAATTGCTCCTCCCGAGCGCATATTATAGAATAAACTGGTGTTCCACCACATGTCCATCAGACCAGTCTCTCTTGAGAATGCGATGAGGAGGGGTGAAATTCTTTGCGGTCTATAACTGGTCGTTCTGGGAACTCAAGGTGTTGCAGGCACGAATGTGGAAGGCCCTTTTGTTGAAGATTTTGCAGCAGAGCGTCCTTTTCATCTTGGAATTTTGTGCACGACCAGAGAAAGCGTTGAATGTCTCCTGTCCATTCGTTGAATGTCTCCTGTCCTGAATGTCCATGTCGTACAATTCGGAGGATTGATACGGCCGATTTCAAATAACCGTGCTTGTGTACTAGCAGATCCTGTCCTTATTCGATATAGAAGGCAGGCTTCCTCTCGACCAAATATCTTGGTTATGTATAGCATATGTGGTGGAACCCAAAATGACCCAAAGTGATATCGAATGTCAGATTTCTTAACTTGATTACTCTTTGGTCCCTTCACTTTGGAACGATTATGGAGCGCTGTGTATGCAAGAACATCACCTTTCTCGTTACCAGCAACGTCATTGTGGGAGGTAATCCACTTTACTGTGAAGCCTTTGCGGCCGAGTTCTTTCACGAGGGCTAGTCATTCGCTGGAGAACTTGACCAACAGCAGGCTACGGTAGAGCAGCTTCAACGCTACCTTTGAGTCCGTAAGGAGGACCACAGCGTATTGTACCGCTTGAGTCTTTCCCTATTTGAAACGAGATCTCAAAAATGTGCGCAGAGGTAAGCCACGTAGCCCTTGCGGACGTCCTCGTTCGGCAATAGTTTGTACTGGTGATCAAAACATTTTGAACCAAATTTCTGATTGCTCTCTATTTGTGTGCATCGTGGTAGGCTACAATATCTGTTCGTGTCGCCACTGTTTTGTGCAGCTCTGGTACCGACATTCAGAAAGAAAGCATGCAGCTTTACAAGGGCTCCCTGCTATTTTCTCACCACCTGCGTAGGCGGCTCTTCTCTACGCGCCAAGGTACACTGATAGTGTGTAGAGTGTCATCAAATTTATTTTGGCGCGAATTAAACCCTACACTGGTGCACGCACTAGCCTAGCCGGCTAGTGCGTGCATGGCGTGTTCAGCACATTAATGTCACAGCACATTAATGTCACAGCACATTGGACAGGCAAGGTTGAAGTGAAAGGCAAGTTATAGTTCGGCGGCACAGGGTCGTCCTGTGAAGACCTCGCTTTCCTCTTCCCAACAGTACTCTTAACATGCTCGGCTTTCGTCAACTCCCAATTTGTTTTCTTGTTGTTCTCGCGTGATGCGCTTCATCGCACCACTGTTGCTGTGATCCTGCCCGCGAAATTTGAAATTTCCCTGGCTAAAGCATAGGGAGCTTAGGAGCAAGGATTAGGTGTTTTAAAGCTGTCTTTAAAACAGGCCCTTTGTTTTGCTGTGAATTTGTGAAAAACACTACCTTACTTTGCTGCTCTTCGTGAAGCAGAGCTTATATGCCAAGTTATGTGAAGAAGGACCTTTTGCGGGAGCGTTTAACCAATGTATAAGTGTTTGTAGATTGTGCTTTACATTAGGAATGGGAAACGCTAACAGCAATATTTTTTATCATATGTAGTTCTCACAGTAAAACACGTTGTGGGGCTAGTTGGTGCATAGCTTTCAATAGGTGAAGCGCAAATAGTGACGACACACAAGAAGGAATGCAGACAGGACAACGCGCTACTTGCAACTGTTTATTGAAGTCACAGGTGGCTGATTATATAGCCATGAGGAGAAGGGAACGAAAAAAAGAGGGACAATGACTATGTGAATGCGCACGTGCGAGAACCCTGAAGATATATATGAAGGGAATCACACTTAATCTAAATCTAAAACTTATCTAAAAACATGCTTTCATTCGTGTATATATACAGAGACGGAGTGCTGACACAGTTGTCCCTTTTTTTCTTAATCTCGTTGGCCTCCAACAATTCACCGCGCCACAGAATCTTTACTTTTAAACATGATTGTTGTGTCATGAAGCCGTGCTTCACATACTTGTTTATTCTCATTCCGCCTGATTGGTCCGGATGACTCTAAGAATGTAGAATGTCCTATTAAACGTATGAACCCTTTTGTTAAGTGTGAAGAAGGGGTCGTATACCACATACTATTGAAGTGTGGAAAAGAGTATATCGGCCAAACTGGGCGATGTATTAATGAACGCCTGCGGGGTCATAAGCTTTCATTGAAAAATGGATATGGTTCGAACTTACCGCTTGATTGCAAGGCCTGTGGGAATGGCTCATGGCTATATAATCAGCCACCTGTGACTTCAATAAACAGTTGCAAGTAGCGCCTTGTCCTGTCTGTATTCCTTCATGTGTGTCGTCACTATTGGCGCTTCACCCATTGATAGGTCTCACAAGTTACGTTCCACGTTTTTATTGTAATTTTGTTTTTACGCTTCACTGCTCTACACCTCTACGCCCTAAAGAGCTGTCGAATCAGTTTTTATACGTATACTTTAGCCACTTCAAAACAATGACTTCATGTGATGCTTCTGTTATAGAAAACAAAAATTTAAACTTACATATGTATGGGATTGGCGATAATAGATCGGACAGCCCATTTTTATTGGGTGCATCTATCTATTTATATCACTATCTCTCCGAAATCCTACAAAACTATTGCGAGCAGTTCGTTGCGCTGACATGCGCTACTCCTAGGCCCAAGAAGAATTCAGTGGACGTTTATTCTCATTTACGCTTTCCTATAAGAAGCAGCCTGGATTCGTTATAGACAATGCGGAAAGTGTGTCCGGCTGTTTGATTCCATATAAACGTGACGCAGGCGTGACTATGATGTGCAATAGTGTTACCGACCCCATTATCAACCAAAGCTGTTGCCCGCTACGAAAAAAAAAAATGCGTATGGATTACGTATCAGAGTCAATTCAGTATTTGTTGTAGTTCTTAGGAAAAGCCAGGAAAATAAGAAAACGTGGCAGTACGATCAGTTTCATTTTTTTTTGGTTGCAAGTCTAAATGGTCGTTCATCAAAAGTTCTCTCTTCCGAGCATTTCTTTAATAAAGACGTTGTGAGTTACAACTTTATTTCGCAGAACCAGGCAAGGAGTGTTTACCATAAATATAGCCACGCATATATCATTGGACGTCAGCAAAAGTTAATTTCGCATAATGTGGCCATAAATAACAATGAACTCGATTGAATCTTAATTTCCATGTGTTGCACATGAAGGACGGCGAGAGTAAAAGCTGCACAAAAGCAGCTTGACTAGCTCCTACTACCAACAAAAGGGCCGCAAAGCAGTGACATCAAATAGCAAACAGAAGGTATAAAAGATCAACTTTAACAGGATACAATAGTTATCGATCAAGCGTTAAAAAAATGAAAGTAAAATATACATGCATGTTGAAAAGACATAAAAATTGGTTTACTGTTATACAATTGAATAAGTCACACTTACAACGTATTGCTGCTGTAAATGAGCACTAAGACAATAAAAACAATGCTATAACATGTGTTGAAGAATGGGAATTTAGGCACGTATAGACTGCCGGAGGTGTTGGGAGATGAGGCGAAAATACCTCCCAGGCATACTGCCACCAAACACCAAATTCAAAACCCACCAGATGACGCAGTTGCTGGTGTAAAAGATTAATGTACTGTACATGAGGTGGGCCACCAAGAAAACGTGAGTGTGAGACGAACCCTAAGGCAGGTCGAGGCAGGTGTTTCTTGTGGCTGCAGATAAAACGACTGCTTTAAAAAAGCAGCATTAACTTTTGCGTTGCCCGTCAAAGTGAACGCCGCGAGAAAAATAGTGCGCGCGCTTCATAACGGAACCGCCGGCTGGTTACTCAAGGCGCTTGCGTGGGAAAGACAGCAAATGAAGTCGACAACGTTAACTTACAATTATTGAATAATACAGCTCAAGGACGATGATTATGCTATTTGTCACAGGCGATATTTTTTAAACTTCCACCATGCCTATATATGATCGCCCATACATTTTTCTGCACGGTGTTTCTCAGGCAGCTTTGTAAAAATGTGTAATTCACAGGCAGTAAGTTTATTTTCAACTGTGCAGCTTCCAAGCTTTGATCGCTAGATAATTAAGCTAGGAAATTGTCCCGCAGGTTGTTTGCCTATCGTAAACTTTGTTGTATAGTCGTGACACGGGGGAAGATATTGACATACGTTAATGAAACAACTCTCGCCGGAGCCGTGCAGCTTAGCGGCCCTCTATTCACCCGTAAACTACCCTTTCAATATTGTTCGGCCGACAGACGCATCGCCTGCCGTTCTTAAATGTGAATTTGGTTACATTGTGTCGTAACGTTAGTGTGCATTTGACGATATGTTCGGCGCACTATTTTCCGAGCAGCGAACATATCCCATATTATAACTTCTAGTAATACCACTATGTACATTATAAAGCATATTCTTTTCTAGACAGTGCTCCTTGAAAATGTCGCCGCCTTCTTATTTTTAAAAATATTTATCGCATACAAAGAAATGCAAAAAAGGAGTGCACTGAAATAAAGGAAGGCATCAGAAATGACAAACAAGAAATAAAATACATAACATCTAAACATCATAAAAGTAATTAAACGCAAATTTAAATCCAGAAAGATACGAGTGTATGAGTACAGCACCGAATCACAAGAAAAAGAACCACAAAGCTCGCCTTTGCGCATAGCATTCGCCGCAAGCATTTCCTCCGCTCCCGAAGGAAGATTTAAAGATAGTGCTTAGGCCGAGGGGACTCGCAGTCAAGAGCTTGCAGACACACCAGGTTGCGCGAGCGGTGGTCGCGGCCACCGGATCCGGATGCAAGGCGGAAGACTTGATCATCAGGCTGCGCAATGGCTCCAACATCATAATAGTAAGCACCGGCAACGAAGAGGCGGCCCAACGTATACGACGCATCACGCAGCTAACGTTCGGGAACAGCAGCTACGCCATCAACGCACACGTAGCGGCGCCGGAGGGCACGTTGCGGGGCGTCATCCACGGGGTGGACGCGGGGACCTCGCCGGAAGAGCTCAAGGCGAACCTTAGAGTCCGAACGCAAGGAGTCAAGATCTTAGCAGCCAGGATGCTGGGACGGTCGAGCACGGCAGTCATCACATTTGATGGCCCCATAATCCCGAAGCAAGTACTCTACTACGGTGGAGAGATGTGGTGCTATCCGTACCGCCCGACGAGACAAGTATGCTACAAATGCTGCCAGCAGAGGCATCGGTCGGACGTCTGCCCGAATCCGGAGGCCAAGGCCTGCAAGCAATGTGGCTGCCAAAATCCAGCGGAACAACACCAGTGCACGCCCAAATGCCTGATATGCGGGGGCGACCACGTTGCAGGCACGCGGGACTGCAAGCAACGACTCAAGACGGCAGGCGAGCTGCGAGGAGGTCCCCAGGGACATCAGCAGCAGAGGCGCAGCCGCAGCCGAAGCAGAGGCGGCGCAAGAAGACCGAGGTGGTTCCGAGACGAGGGCCAGGACCAGGGTCAACAAAACTTCAATGCCTACCGGAGCGGGTCACGGAGCTGGAGCCGCGACCGGGGCCGGAGCCAGAGCCGAGGGTCCAACCGGGACGGATCCTATCCACCCTTGGGCGGCACGGGCCAGCAGCAGCAGCAAAAACAGCAAAAGAAGAGCGGCGGCGGCGTTAAGGTGAGCTGGGGGACCGGCCCTCCCAAAACACTTTTTGCTCCGCACTCGGGACCACACACTAACAACACGCAGACAGCGGCCGAAAGACAACTAAGTGAAGAAAACAAAAGTCTCAAACGCGAACTCGAGCTAAGCCGAGAAGAAACGCGACAACTCAGAAAGAGGATAGACGACCTAATTAAAGAAATGCAAGCGCTCAGACGAGCGGGGTACTCGCCGATCAGAACGCCAACGCCACCACCGCAGGCCGTGGCACCAGTGCAGCAAAACACAGAGGAGAAAAGCTTTAATGATGAAATCAGGAATTTCATGACTAGCGTTCAAAACCAAATGTAACAGATGCAAAATCAGATGCAACAAACGCAACAAAAGATAGCTCTGCAGGACCAGAGCTTCCGTAACTACGTCAAAAATCAAAACACGCAGAAAACCACTAATGACGCCAGGGATAGGCTATACAATGACAGGAGATTCGGATCAGAAACCCAAGGTACAAGCAACAACAGTAACAACGCAACATGGCAGGACAAAACCAACTAGAAGTATGGCACTGGAACTGCAGAGGGTACAAGCGCAAGCAAGGGCTCCTGCAACAGTTCATATCTACGCGAGAAAATCCACCAGATATAATCATGCTACAGGAAACCAATAATACCGCCGCACTCAGGGGCTACACGTGCCAGGAGAGTGGCCGCACCGCGACTCTCATAAATAACATAGTAGTAACCATAGCGCATAAAGAAATCGAGGACACCCAGATAGAACACGTGATCACGGAGGTGATTCCCAAAAGGAAAAAAAAAGGCTAGAAGTACGTACATAGTAAACTTGTACAGCCCACCTAAACAGACAAAAGGAAACATTATTAAACTTTTCGCGGAGGCCAAAAAATTGGCGGGACAAAACACCCTAATCATAGCGGGAGACTTTAACGCTAAAAGCCCGCGCTGGGGCTATAAAAAGGAAGACAAGAAGGGACGAGGCATCTGCACGGCGGCAGAAAACACCGGGTGCGAGCTGCTAACCGATGAAAACCAGCCGACTAGACAGGGAAACAGCGTCAGTCCAGACACGTGTCCCGACCTAACCTTTATCAGGGGCGCCAAGCAGGCAGAGTGGGAAAACCTGCTCGAGAACCTTGGCAGCGACCACCACATAATAAGAGTCAGCACGGTGGCAGACAATGTCAAGAGGAAAATTGGTACGGCTCGGCTGACGGATTGGGATGCCTTTAGAGCACACTGTCGACAGCTAAAGGGTAACATTACCTCGGTTGAAGAGTGGAGCCAGCAACTCAAGCAAATTCAAAAAATGTACACGCAAGAAGTGCATAGAACCGAACAAACACCGGAGGTAGACAAGCGGCTCCTCAGGCTCTGGGAGGCTAGACGCGGGCTCACCAAGAGATGGAAAAGACAAAAGCTAAATAAGAAGCTAAAGAAGAAGATAGCGGACATCACTAGGCAGACAGAGGAGTACGCGACGCAGCTGGCCAGACAGGGGTGGCAACAGTTTAGCAACTCGCTGAACGGGACCCTAAGTACGGCCAAAACGTGGCGCATCCTCAAGGCCCTAATGGACCCTAGCAAGAACAAGTCCGAAAGCGGCAAATCGATCCAAAGACTGGTCCACCAGTACGAAGGTTCCGAAGAGCAGCTCCTGAAAGAAGTCCGAGAAAAATGCTACGGGAAAGACCAAATCGAAGGTTACAAAGGAGATTATCTCGGTGAGGAAAACCCGAAAATGGACCGACCCATCACGAGAGAGGAGGTCACCGAGGCCGTGAGAGCGGCCACCAAGAATACAGCGGCGGGAGCGGACAAGATTCGAAACTCGCTCATAAGAAACCTAAGCGACGAGGCAGTCGATCAGCTGACGTCGTATCTCAACACGCTCTGGCAAGAGGGGAAGGTACCGGCGGAATGGAAACACGCCATCGTGGTCATGATACCCAAGCCGGGCAAGAAACTACAGATCGAGAATCTCAGGCCGATCTCGCTTACGTCGTGCCTGGGAAAACTGTATGAGAGAATAGTCACCAAAAGGATCCAGCAGCACCTGGAGAACGGGAGGTGGTACCCTGACAGCATGTATGGCTTCAGGGCCAACCTATCGACGCAGGACGTCCTCCTGCAACTCAAAGAGGAGGTACTCGACACAATGCCCAAGGCGGGTGAAAACGTTGTGATGGCGCTCGACATCAAAGGCGCCTTCGACAACGTCAGCCACGCGGCCATAATGGAGGGCCTCAACAACACCAACTGCGGAAGGAAAGTACACGACTACGTCAAGGGCTTCCTAACCGACAGAACGGCAACGGTAGGGCTGGGGGAGTTGAGAAGCGACACCTTCTCCAACCATGTAGAGGCACACCCCAAGGCTCCGTGATATCGCCCGTGCTATTTAATGTGGCGATGATCGGCCTGGCAAAACGACTCGGCGAGATTCATGGCATCCAACACGCGATGTACGCGGACGACGTCACGGTTTGGGTCACGCAAGGTTCACTGGGAGAAAAACAAGAGAAGCTACAAGAGGCTGCGCGCTGTGTCGAAAAGTACACCAGAGAGAGGGGACTGGTATGCTCCACAGAAAAATCCGAATTACTGAGAGTAGGTAGACACCCCACCCAAGCAACGCTGGAAGTAACGCTTGATGGTCAAAACATCCCGGAAAAGAATATGATCAAAATCCTGGGCATGTGGCTACAGGGCAGCAGAAAATGCAGCCACACCATCAGCCTGCTGAGTAAAGTGACGGAGCAGGTGGGCCGGATGATCAACAGGGTCTCCCAAAAAAGATACGGCATGAAAGAGGAAGACACACTCAAACTAGTCGGCAGCCTGGTCGTCAGCCGAGTCATCTACTCGCTACCGTACCACGCGATGACCAAAGGAGAGAGGGAACAGGCGGACACGATAATCAGGAAAGCATACAAGACGGCTCTCCATCTGCCAAAAAACACTTCAAACGAAAAACTGCTCCAACTGGGCATCAGCAACACTTTCAGCGAACTGGCGGAAGCCCTGCTTGAAACGCAAAAAGCCAGACTCAAAAGCACCCCTGCAGGGAGAGCGCTCCTGACTAGGCTGGGATGGGACACGAGTGGACACGTAGATAGATACGCAGACGTGCCCGACTGCTTAAGAAAAACAATAAGCGTTAGGCCAGTACCTAAGAACATGGACCCCAACCTCCACGAGGGCAGAAGGCAGGCGCGAGCCGAATACGTGGAAAAGACACTCGCGCTACTAGAGAACACGGCCACGTACCCGCGAGAAGGGAAGCGCACGGCCACGGTGGTGGTGGTGGACGGTGACGGGAATCTGATCACATGTGCGACGGTAAAGGCAGCCGACACAGCGGAGGCCGAAGAAATTGCCGTGGCGCTGGCGGCAGTAGAAGGATATAGGACAGGCAGGCCTCTAAACATCTTAACAGACTCAAAGGAAGCGTGCAGAAATTACACGAGGGGCAGGATTAGCAAAGCCGCCCTCAGAATTCTTGGCGGAGCCAACTTCGCCGAGAGGAACGTTACGCACAAGTTAATTTGGATTCCGGCCCACGCAGGCATACAGGGTAACGAAAGGGCAGACAGCCTAGCCCGAGAGACCACGTGCCGAGCAGAGCAGTCGCGCGCCCCGGAGTATCACCCACACGCTTGTGAGGGAGGATACACAGAAATCTTAAACTTATACAGAGGGACGAGAGCCAAATATCCCCCACCCCACAAAGCTCTAACGCAGGAGGAAGCAACGAGTTGGCGCAGATTGCAGACAAACTCCTTCCCAAATTTATACATCCTGAACAAAATGTACCCAACACAATACAGCGACACCTGCCCATGGTGCGGGGCCACACCCACACTATACCATGTCACATGGGAATGTAAACACAATAAATCATTCCACCAACACAATAACCCGAGTGCGGAGCAATGGGAGAGTCGGCTTTCCAGCTGCGAGCTCACGGCCCAAAGGGCCTTAGTGCAGCACGCTAGTCAGGTAGCTAGGCTCAGTGGAGCCCTGGAATAGGGGCCCACCCTTGCTGGAAGAGGCTCCAAGTCGCCGGCGCCCAAGACGAGCGAGACCAGAGGCTCCAAGTCGCCGGCGCCCAAGACGACCGAGACCTCGAGACGCAAAATCCTTGAAGGAACCAAAATAAAGTTTCTCTCTCTCTCTCTCTCTCCCGGTAAAGGTTAAGGTTGCATGAGCTGCAGTGGCCGGGAAGCGGGAGAAGCCGTTGGGAACCCTTTGATTCCATCGCGCTCTGCTCTTAAGGGCAAAGCTTCAGCGTCTCCCAAGTTTTCTTCTCGCCTCGGCAAGCGACTCACAGACAATATAGAGTGAATCTGTTCCGGGGCCTGTCCCTTCCTGCACGAAATGCTGACACTGTCAAGTTATACGCGTCCTATCAAGCTTCCCATACACTACGTGTGTGCCTTTCTGGGTGCCTGCTGGAAGAGAAGTGCGCCAGTAGGGAAGCGCCTACCTCATCTGAGGTACCGAGCATGGAGCGAAATGGAGCGGAACTAGAACTAACATTTTTTACGTCGAATCAAAGGATAAACGGGAACGAAACTAATACTAAACAAGGTAGTTTAAGACTTTGCCTTTACATGATATTACGGCTCTTTCGGCCTCGAATGTTGAAATTAAAGTTAACGCGTTCCATGTCGATATTTTTTCTAACGTCCCTTTTCGTTGGTTCAGGGCATACCACTCTTCAGTTGTTGTTACTTATTCTTACAAAGAACGGTACACGTTTTGCTTTCCTTTATTACTTAAACGTGATTGCAAGATACCTTTCAAAACTCACACGCAAGGCAAACTTCACTCTAAACTCTGGATTCTGCCCCAAAAAGGGCGTGGAGAGAAAATATAACGAAGACTGAAAATACGTTTCTCTGAGTCTTTTCATTCAGATAAGGGCAGAATACAACCCACAGTAACACTTCCTGTCTCGCTGAAACCCACCCTCCAATGGATGTCCCTGGCTCGCAGAAAGTTTCTGCGCGAGCGCATCAGAAAACGAGAGTGCGCGGAGGATGGGATGGAAGTTTACGCCTTTTACTAAAATGGGTCTGAATTCGCGAAGGAATGTGTGGGCGCAGGCAAGGACGTGACACACCACACAAGTGATAGCGTCAGGTAAAGACTGTGGACGGTTGGGTTCCTGTCACACTACTCAAGTTGGCCCGAGAAGATGTGCTAGATCTTACTCTTTACACCATTACTATTTTTGAAAGAATTGTGCTCCACCCCACCAATGTTTCTTCTTTTCAGTTTCAGTTTCAGTTTATTATTCTTTAAATGCGCTACAATGAATGGATAAGACACAATATACAGACGAGGTACCCAAAGTCAAAGATTGCTATGGGACCCTCAGTTAATAATAGCAATGGAGAATGAATGGTGTTAGGTAAACCATTCCACAGTTCTATAGCAGAGAATTATGTCATTCTCCGATCGTTAGAGTGAACCATAAGCAGTAGAAAATTGGAGTTACGTGCTAACCTGGTATTATTATCACTAATAAAGTACCTGTAATTAATGAATTCGTATGAAAGCTGTTTAGTTAGTAACTTATAAAACATAATTATTATATGATAGCTAAACAAATTCCTTACAACAAGAATGGTATTTTCATGAAGTAAAAGACTAGCACTCGGGAAAAACCCGCTGTAAGCGCTAATACGTATTGCTTGGTTTTGTAAGTATTGCAGAGACGATATATTACAGTCATATTTGTTTCCCCAGGAAGCAATGCCGTAATTAATGTGACTGTGGATGAAAGCAAAGTATAATGCTAATAACGTGCCTTTGGAAAATTATGCTATTGATTTGATTAACGCTCTAATACGAATGGTACACTTTTGCCTAATGACGACAGTGTGTTGAGAAAACATTAGGTTAGAATCTAATTTGATGCCCAAAATGATACACAATCGGAGACAGGAATGTGAGGACCGTCTACAATTATCTCAGGCATTCCAGGTAGCATTCTTTGGCTAGATCTTAAAATCATTAATTGAATTTTAGTAGTATTGATAATTAAATGACTGGAAGAACACCAATCCAGCAATGTGTTCAAGCTCAATCTTTCGTTTAACGATTAAGGTTGTTAAAAATTTGTCACGCAAGGAGATGGCAGTATCGTCTGCGTATAGTACAAAATGTGCAGATTTAAGACAAGTGGGTAAATCATTATATAAATGGAGAATAGTAAGGGACCTAGCATGGAGCCTTGTGATACACATTGAATAATAACTTTAGTATCAGAACGAGCACTTTCATAAAAAACTGTTTGTTCTCTATCATGCAGGTAACTTTTTATGAGTTTTGGTATTGTACTAGTATTTCGCAGGGCTTCTAGCTTAGAAAGAAGTACGTTGTGATTAATCGTATCAAAAGCTTTAGGGAAGTCCAAAAATACCGAACCAACGAAGTTAGCCGTGTCAATAGAGCGACGAAAGTTCTCGGTTTGGGATACTAAAGCTAAGCTAATCGGACTGCCAGCGCGAAATCGAAGTTGAGAAGACTGCAACAAATTAATTTTTGAGTAAATATTCAGGCGCTTACAAAATAACTTATCAACTACTTTACTAATCGACGAGAGAATAGAAATAGGACGATAGTTAAACACCTCCTTCGTATCACGTTCCTTATGTACAGGCATAATCTTAGCCCTATTATGCGAAGTGGGAACATACCACATTTAACAATCTTGATTATAATAGAAAGTGTGCCAGGAATAAGTGATGCAACAAGTTTTAAAATAAATACAGAAATGTTATCTAAGTCAGTGCTAGTATTCTTTAGAGCTAATACCACGCAGCGTATACCTCATGTGCAGTTACGGGAAAGAGAATGGTTGCAGCGATAAATGGGACAAGTAGCGGTCATATGACGACTGCTGTATATGTTATACAAGTAGACACTGAAACTACTTGCTATGCTAGAAGAATCAGTAAGGGTCTTATTGGTGTAATTTCTTCTGTCAGCAGTATTCCCGGACTTCGGTAAATTCATGAATACAGAAATACAGAAATACAGAATACAGCATCATCTACAGACGAATTAGTAACGCCGAAGAGAAGAGCTCATTAGAGGCAGACCTCGACAAACTCGCATTGTGGTGTTGCCAGTGGCAAATGGAAATTAACATTTCTGAAACTAAGGCCCCATGACGTTCACGAGAACACATAATCCAGAATTGAGCTACTACACGATTCAGGGAATCCCTGTTGAGAAAGTATCCGCATTTAAATATCTCGGGGTTCATTTATCCTCTGATTTATCTTGGAACGAGCACATTAATACCATAACCAGTAAGGCATCCAAAACACTCGGCTTCATTAAACGTAACTTATACTTGGCGAACTCTGCTACTAAGTTATTAGCATACACTACGCTTGTTCGTTCAAAGGTACAGTACGCATCCATTATTTGGAATCCGCATCAGACTTATCTGATCGATCAGCTCGAAGCAATACACAATAAAGCAGCACGATATATCACAAAAAATACTCGCAAAACTACAGTGTTAAGGATATCAAGGAATTACTTTCATTGCCCTCTCTTCAAAACTGCCAACTAATAACATTGTTATCACATTTTCACGCGCGTTATCATAGTAGATCCCCGTTCCGCGAATCTTTCATCAATACAGCTCATAGTATTTTTCAGCGTTTTGATCACCCATTTAAAGTGCAACCCCTTTTTGCTCGCCCCAATCTGTACCGTCATTCACCATTACCTTTGGCAATATATCATTGGAACAAACTACCGAGGGACATTGTAACTGCCATTAACCATGATGTTTTTGTTAACAAGTTGAAGGTTTTTCTAATTGTGTGATTATTTCTGTGTTGAGTGCTTACTTGCGTATGTTATTCTTTCCGTATATATTCATGTCACTGTATCTTACCCATGTTCTTTCTTTTACACGTTTGTAGTTGTAACTGGCTCCCCCCCCTTGTAATGCCCGAATGGGCCTTTAGGGTATATGAATAAATAAAAAAAGATGTAATTGTTTTGCAAATTCATTTGCGTAATAATGGCGTTAAGGCTTCTTTAGCAAGTTATTAAGAATGTTACCATAGTTTTTACAGCGCGCCACTAAGCGTAAATTAAAGGTCTTTTATTAGTCTTTCTATATAGTCTTTCTTTTTTTTCTTATACTAGTCAGAAAACCTTTCGTTACCCAAGGATTACCTGGATTAAAATATTTCCTGCATCTCACGGTAATTGTGTTAGCACGAATGACTTCTAGAAAGATGGAACAAGAATTTTCACGAGCTCGATCTGGATCATGCAGGGAATTAGTTACAGACTAATAAGTATTTGTTATACTCTTAAACAAACTCAGCCTATGAGCTTGTGGTAACTGCAAAAATTGTTAAGATTTATAAAATATACTGCCATGTCTAATTCCAAAATGTTTGTAGACTTGTAGACTTTGAATATATATTGAATAACATTACACATGTCGTAGTTCTGAATGAAAAGAAGAGTGTCCCGTTTCCCCTTTTCTAGTCGACAAGGGTGGCGTTGTGGGCTTGTTGCTGCATCTTGACTAAAGGTGGTTGGAAAGCAGGGAAACACAAAAAAAGGCACATCAGACGCACAGGAGTACTGTGGGTCCTTGTGTTTCCCAGCGCTCAACCACCTTTCTAGGTTTTCAACAGTTAAATAATCTAAAACAGCGCTTTATGAAGTGACTGTGTTTGCGCGTCTTTATATTAATTCCTCTCTGGGAGTTGTGTTTACAAGAGTATCCTCGTCTCTCTGTTTTATGTGCCTGGGTATATCTATGAAGGGGTATGTTCACGTGGGCAGGTGTGTGACCCTATGTGCATGCGCGCACACCTGAAAGCTTTCAACTCAATAGTAATCTTCTCTTAAATGTAAAGCAGTTATTTTATTTTACATGGTAAGACATTGCCGTCTCACGAGGTGTTGTTCATACTGGATATATATATATATATATATATATATATATATATATATATATAGAGAGAGAGAGAGAGAGAGAGAGAAATTCTAATTTTTTATTTGCAGAACGGGTGGAAAGAAAACAATGAGATGAGAACCAGATAGAAAGCGGTGCCCATGCAGGCAGGAAGCATGAGCCTTGGGTACACAAGCAAATCCGTTTATCTTCAAGACACCCTGTAAACTCGCTTTCTTTACCCCTATGAAAAAGCAAGAAAGCTTCTTTAAAAAAATACGAATCACCGTTTGACTAAAATCATTCTCAATAGACGTGACACACGATTGCCACGCTTGAAATCAAACCTTCGGACAAAAATATTTCCGAAAAATAGGTGCATTGTTATATTTTATTTTTGGTAATTTTCTATTAGGTGAGCGATGCTCCAAGTAGCTTCCTTCTCTATCTGGCAACACTTTATTGCTCATGGATGTTGTGCTGGTTTCTTGCAGTAATTTAAGATATGTCAGCTATTCATTATATAACAGATACCTGGATCCCGATTGCAACATCATTGGAACAGTTATTGTTTATAAAATTCTATAATGTTACAAATAAATTCTGCGGCATATCCATGTAACTCTATGTGAAATGACTTCATTCTCGAGATCTTTTGGGCACAAAGACAACATAAGCCGGAAAAACATTTTATAACAGGCAATCATTTTTTTAATGTACCACTTCACTGTAATGTTACCCAGGCACGGGAGTAAAAATAACATATACGCGAATGCCTGCTGGCGAGCTCACTCCAGTCAGAAAGTGATTTGAACAGAAATTCCGGCACTGAGTAACGAACCTCCGACATTTTACATGTGAAAGCGTGAACCAACAAACACTACGGGAGCTTAACGGTAATGAGTAGAGCTGGTTGGAAACCTCCGGAGAGTCTTGTTTGGCTGAGAAAAAGAAATAACGGCAAAGAAAGAAAAAGAAAAATAGGAACAAGGGTGAACGAGAAATCAACGCTCGCTTTTTCTTGACCAGTGGGCTGGTTGATTGGCTTCGGGAAAATAAATGAAGGGGCCACTTCAATTTGAAGTGCAATGACGACAAAACTAGATAAAAGTGGGCCTCACATTGCGAAGAACGGTGCAAAACTAGGAGACGGAAAAAGGCGAGAGCAGGAGGAGAAGACGACGAAGGAGGACGTTGATAGCTACAAACGAATGAACCATAACTATAAATCAAAATTCAGTGGGAAGGTGTCCATAACCTAACCAGCCATAAATAAATACATATCTGAGCTTCGCGCCAGGGAACATCTTAGGCTGAAATTTTTGCTGATATTTTTTGCCTTCATCATCATCATCATCATCATCATCATCATCATCATCATCATCAGCCTGGTTGCGCCCACTGCAGGGCAAAGGCCTCTCCCATGCTTCTCCAACAACCCCGGTCATGTACTAATTGTGGCCAAGCCGTCCCTGCAAACTTCTTAATCTCATCCGCCCACCTAACTTTCTGCCGCCCCCTGCTACGCTTCCCTTCCCTTGGGATCCAGTCCGTAGCCCTTAATGACCATCGGTAATCTTCCCTCCTCATTACATGTCCTGCCCATGCCCATTTCTTTTTCTTGATTTCAACTAAGATGTCATTAACTCACGTTTGTTCCCTCACCCAATCTGCTCTTTTCTTATCCCTTAACGTTACACCTATCATTCTTCTTTCCATAGCTCGTTGTGTCGTCCTCAATTTGAGTAGAACCCTTTTCGTAAGCCTCCAGGTTTCTGCCCCGTAGGTGAGTACTGGTAAGACACAGCTATTATATACTTTTCTCTTGAGGGATAATGGCAACCTGCTGTTCATGATTTGGGAATGCCTGCCAAACGCACCCCAGCCCATTCTTATTCTTCTGATTATTTCCGTCTCATGATCCGGATCCGCCGTCACTACCTGCCCTAAGGAGATGTATTCCCTTACGACTTCCAGTGCCCCGCTGCCTATTGTAAATTGCTGTTCTCTACCGAGACTGTTAAGCATTACTTTAGATTTCTGCAGATTAATTTTTAGACCCACTCTTCTGCTTTGCCTCTCCAGGTCAGTGAGCATGCATTGTAATTGGTCCCCTGAGTTACTAAGCAAGGCAATATCATCAGCGAATCGCAAGTTACTAAGGCATTCTCCATTAACTTTTATCCCTAATTCTTCCCAATCCAGGTCTCTGAATGCCTCCTGTAAACACGCTGTGAAAAGCATTGGAGATATCGTATCTCCCTGCCTGACGCCTTTCTTTATTGGGATTTTGTTGCTTGCTTTATGGAGGACTACGGTGGCTGTGGAGCCGCTATAGATATCTTCCAGTATTTTTACATATGGCTCATCTACACCCTGATTCCGTAATGCCTCCATGACTGCTGAGGTTTCGACTGAATCAAACGCTTTCTCGTAATCAATGAAAGCTATATATAAGGGTTGGTTATATTCTGCAGATTTCTCTACCACTTGATTGATAGTGTGAATATGGTCTATTGTTGAGTAGCTTTACGGAATCCTGCCTGGTCCTTTGGTTGACAGAAGTCTAAGGTGTTCCTGATTCTATTTGCAATTACCTTAGTAAATACTTTGTAGGCAACGGACAGTAAGCTGATCGGTCTATAATTTTTGAAGTCTTTCGCGTCCCCTTTCTTATGGATTAGGATTATGTTAGCGTTCTTCCAAGATTCCGGTACGCTCGAGGTCATGAGGCATTGCGTATACAGGGTGGCCAGTTTCTCTAGAACAATCTGTCCACCATCCTTCAACAAATCTGCTGTTACCTGATCCTCCCCAGCTGCCTTCCCCCTTTGCATATCTCCTAAGGCTTTCTTTACTTCTTCCGGCGTTACCTTCGGGATTTCGAATTCCTCTAGACTATTTTCTCTTCCATTATCGTCGTGGGTGCCACTGGTACTGTATAAATCTCTATAGAACTCCTCAGCCACTTGAACTATCTCATCCATATTAGTAATGATATTGCCGGCTTTGTCTCTTAATGCATACATCTGGTTCTTGCCAATTCCTAGTTTCTTCTTCACTGTTTTTAGGCTTCCTCCGTTCCTGAGAGCGTGTTCAATTCTATCCATATTATACTTCCTTATGTCAGCTGACTTACGCTTGTTGATTAACTTCGAAAGTTCTGCCAGTTCTATTCTAGCTGTAGGGTTAGATGCTTTCATACATTGGCGTTTCTTGATCAGATCTTTCGTCTCCTGCGATAGTTTGCTGGTATCCTGCCTAACGGAGTTACCACCGACTTCCATTGCACACTCCTTAATGATGCCCACAAGATTGTCATTCATTGCTTCAACACTAAGGTCCTCTTCCTGAGTTAAAGCTGAATACCTGTTCTGCAGCTTGATCTGGAATTCCTCTATTTTCCCTCTTACCGCTAACTCATTGATCGGCTTCTTATGTACCAGTTTCTTCCGTTCCCTCCTCAGGTCTAGGTTAATTCGAGTTCTTACCATCCTGTGGTCACTGCAGCGCACCTTGCCGAGCACGTCCACATATTGTATGATGCCAGGGTTAGCGCAGAGTATGAAGTCTATTTCATTTCTAGTCTCGCCGTTCGGGCTCCTCCACGTCCACTTTCGGTTATCCCGCTTGCGGAAGAAGGTATTCATTATCCTCATATTATTCTGTTCCGCAAACTCTACTAATAACTCTCCTCTGCTATTCCTAGTGCCTATGCCATATTCCCCCACTGCCTTGTCTCCAGCCTGCTTCTTGTCTACCTTGGCATTAAAGTCGCCCATAAGTATAGTGTATTTATTTTCACTCTACCCATCGCCGATTCCACGTCTTCATAGAAGTTTTCGACTTCCTGGTCATCATGATTGGATGTAGGGGCGTAGACCTGTACAATCTTCATTTTGTACCTCTTATTAAGTTTCACAACAAGACCTGCCACCCTCTCGTTAATGTTATAGAATTCCTGTATGTTACCAGCTATATTCTTATTAATCAGGAATCCGACTCCTAGTTCTCTTCTCTCCGCTAAGCCCCGGTAGCACAGGACGTGCCCGCTATTTAGCACTGTATATGCTTCTTTTGGCCTCCTAACTTCACTGAGCCCTATTATATCCCATTTACTGCCCTCTAATTCCTCCAATAGCACTGCTAGACTCGCCTCACTAGATAACGTTCTAGCGTTAAACGTTGCCAGGGTCATATTCCAATGGCGGCCTGTCCGGAGCCAGTGATTCTTAGCACCCTCTGCTGCGTCGCAGGTCTGACCGCCGCCGTGGTCAGTTGCTTTGCAGCTGCTGGGGACTGAGGGCCGAGGTTTGATTGTTGTGTTCATAGGAGGTTGTGGCCAAGTACTGCACCAGGGTGGCCAATCCTGCTCTGGTGAGGGAGTGCGTTACCGGTTCTGGTCACCGGGATCAGGCCACACTCCAGGCCTGTTTGTGCAATTTTATCAACACGCGGATTTTGTTTTTTTAATCCGGTGGAAAATTGCCGGCACCGGGATTCTAACCACGGACCTCTTGCACGCGAGGCGGGTGTTCTACCTCTATGCCACCGCGGCACCATACTCAACATACCCCATACTCAACAGATAAACAGCATGCACCTCAAACGCTCGGAAAACTATGTCGGTTGACGAGAGACTTCCAACAACCTGGGCCATTGGTAACATTATGCAAGATCATATGCCTTCTAGTTCTTGAGTAGGCCTTCGTCATTTGTGGCGGCACTTGAAGGTCAAATTGGGAGCTTCTCGAAAGTGTGCAAAACATGTTCCCATCTAGATTTAAACATCGATTCCGTAGAAAGCCTTCCATCTCCGTAGAGGTGACACAGACGTTCACGTTATGTGCCGTCACCTGTAGACGCAACAAATCGGATGTTAATCTTCTTCTTAAATTAACACATAGAAATATCTGCTGCTCGCACTTGCTTTCAAATGTGCCCTTTTACATACAGCAGAAAAGCACAAGGAAACAGCGCGCCTTTCAGCCTTCCAATTTTTGTGACCATCTATCGAGAGTGCAGGCGACATATAACGCCCATTCAGAGTTCCTGGACAACGTCATGCCTAATTTTAATATTTTCCTGAGAGGTACTGCAGAAGAATTTCAATAACCGAACAAAAACTCTCGTCTGTTCTGCGTTCCACCAATCTGTAATCCTTTTCTGTTTCTACACTTTTATTTTCTATTCTGTTCGTGTACACATATTATGATTTGTTGAAATCTGTATTCGCGAACTTATCTTTTTTTTACGTTGTGTGTGTGCGTGCGTGTGTGCGTCTGTAGGTATGCACTATTTCTTTCTGTGCATTGTTTTGCCGAGTGTGCCAGCACCTAGACCCTCGGGGTTGTTCATGGGCACTTTAACAAACACCTTTGATTGCTTGCTTGATTGATTGATGATTGATTGATTAATTAATTAATTAATTAATAGATTGATTGATTGATTGATTGATTGATTGATTGATTGATTGATTGATCTTGTGTAACGGCATTACCGTTACCTTGGAACAGTGCATTGGTATAAATGTCGTATGGGTGTGATAGTCACAACCAGTTGTAACAAGTACGTTAGTCATTGGTGAGACCTCTTCTCATTACCTACTTAAAGCGTTTAGTGGGCATTTTGTGAATACACACTTACTATCCTGTTCAAAATATGACATTTCTGCACTTGGCAATAAACTTCTTTATTTACTTGAAATTTCTTAAATTGAAGTGACATTTTAGGTGGAAGTGGTTACTAATACGAGAGAAGTCGTGAAAAAGTTGGCAGTCGTTGCAAACACAAGTATACCTATGCATCAGCACAGGGTAGCCCGGCCAAATAAAACGGTAAATATAACACTATTACTTTGTTGTTATGCAATGATAACTACAGCATTCAAGCTTGTATGGTAGTGTGTAATCGTTGCTACTGGTGCGGGAGGCAATGCCGGTAACACAGAGAAGTTTCGGCGAATATATATTAGCTGGCGGTTACGTTGCTAATGACTTATTTGCAATTATTTATCAAATTTTGATGTCCATAACCGCTAAGAATCTTGTCTCCAAAAAACAGAAATCTTTATCACCTTCAGATGCAGTCGTCGCGATGACGCCCGTTACAACAAATTAGACAAATTAGACAAATTAAAGCAAGTCACACCTCGTAATGTATGCCAATGCAATAAAAAAAATGCACATACAATACACCTGTAAGAGCCAATGTCAAGTGAAGCTTTCGTGAAGCCCCCACCTAAATGCAATGCATAAAACTGTTCCACCTTCAGCATCGCGTCCTGCAATAGAGTGATGACATGCCTGCGTGGCACGTCGCGCGTAACCGGACTACACCACTCACGTGACCCACGCGACCGCGCATGACGCTAAGCCAATTCGTTATATGAACGCTGTCCCACGTGCGAGGTATTCGGCCAAGCAGCCGTAGCAGCGGCAACCATCGAGATCGACAAAGTCCGCTAAGGTTAGCAGAGAAAGTTTCGCAATTAAAGCGAGCTGCTTTGCAGCAGCACGGGGTTCTGTCTCGCATGATTCGTGGTAGACGCCATGACTCACAGGGGTAGTTATCTATTCGACGACGGGGACTGCCATGCGAGGCGGGGCGTCACCACCACCAGATCGGTTGCTGCCGACTGCGTCGTCCACCTCGGAGCTGCCAACCGGGTAGGCCAACAGGAAGAGCACGGCAGCTGTGGCGAGTGCAAATATTATGATCAGGCCGCACACGGCAAGCAAGTCTCTTATGCCCGTGCCTTCTTCCTCAGGTTTAGGTGTGGGATTTCCCGCAAGTGGATAAGCACCGTACTGGCTGCCGAAATCCGCATACTCCGGGAATGCAGAGTATTCCGGGTACGCCGCCGCTTCCGGGTACGCCGCCGCTTCCGGGTACGCCGCTGCTTCCGGGTACGCCGCTGCTTCCGGGTACGCCGCCGCTTCCGGGTACGCCGACACTTCCGCGTACGCTTGTTCTGGGTAATAGGCCATGTTCTCGGGTTTCTTGGGGAATCAGACGGGCAAAGGACTCTGTCGAACTCGATGGGGGCCAACCGTCGTGGACACGGAAACGAATCCGGTAGTGGCCTTTTTATTTTCTAATTTCTTTTAGTAAAGCAATGAAGGGGGCTAGTTGGTGAACGTTCATGGTTATATTGCGCTCAGTTTTACAAACACGATACTAAGGAAGGACAGGACGTGGACGGACGAAGCGCAACGTCCGTCCACGTCCTGTCCTTCCTTAGTATCGTCCGCTTCGTCCGTCCACGTCCTGTCCTTCCTTAGTATCGTGTTTGTAAAACTGAGCGCAATATAACCATGAACGTTCTAATTTCTAATTTTCTAATTTTTTGCCTTGTAACCAAGTAAAGGTTACTCGGCGCCGTGGCTCAGTGGCACTCTGCTCTCACGTGGAAGGTCGCGGGTACTCTTGCTCGGATCGGCGAAACTTGGCCTGGCGACTAATTGATAGTTGAAAGTATGCAATGAAGAAAGATTTTCTCAGCGTGCGAAGGCACTCTTCTGCAAATATTACCACGGTTGCTGCATTACTTCACAAGATGCTTGTAAAGTTACATTTAGTCGACAGAAGCGTCGTCACTATGTCTCTTATTTTTGATGATTGCTAAGCCTACGATAGTAGGAGTTGACGCAATCCATTAATCGCAGAATCAAGAAACACGGGCATACTCACCATTTTGTCAAAACGATCAGTCAGTGCGACTGTTATACTACGTGATAATTTCAGAACCAGCAAATGCACGTATGTTTATCTTCTCTGCTAGGTTGGGTTGATGGCATAAGTAGAAAAAGAAGATAGTTGCAGCTCCCGTATACGTGTCTGCTGGCCTAAGTTTTTGTTCTACCACTGCCGCGAACAAGTTAGTTTCATGAATCAAGGCGTTTTAACAATTGTGCACAACTGATTGAACATTCCAATGGGATTTCTTGCTCAATCATAGGGCCGAAAAACAGATGGAAATAGCGATTTCTCGTATTTGAATTTTAAAGACCTAATGAAATGGATGACAGGTAAAAAAGTGAGGCTTTTTAATTCATCCATACCATGAAATATTCGCTTGGGAATTCGTTCTACACGTTCACTCGGTGTCGTTTCCTTCGTAATACTGAGCGAAAAGACCTAGAAAGATGTCGCGCCAGTCACCTAGCCTCCCCTGGTTATATCTGAAGTTGTAAAATAAAAGGAAAACAGAGTGATCTATGTAAGTAAAAAAACATGTATACCCACTGGGCACAAATAGTCCGCAAGAGACGCTTTGGATGAATGCAAAGAAAACATTGAAGCTCTCACCAAGGCCATTAGGAGGGCATCGCAAAAGAAGTAAGAACTATATTGAAGACGTGAAGGGTGTGTGTTGTTGGGGTGTAGATGGTTTAGAAAAAGCGCCACAACGTGCTTGCACGCACGTCTGTTTTCATGGCAAGCACGTCTAAAAGAACAAAAAAAAAAACCGTCGCTGTGCAGTCAGAGCGGGTTTTAGCGAAGTAAATAAAAACTTTGAGAAATACGTGAAGCAGATGCAAGTCCTGAACGAGAGACGGCGTGACCCGCGGTCATCGATATTGCCTCCATCGCTAATGACGCGTGTCCCGAGGTCTCCATTGGGTCGCACCGGGGCACTCGGAATTGCGTGCTGCTCAGCGTGTACATAAGAAGCGGAGAGGGCTTTATTTTTCTCTTTAATGCATCCCTCTAGCATAGTGGGGCACGTAGCAGTCAAGATTAGAAGCTATACAATTTGTGAAGACACCAGGCTCTTCTCCATCTTTAACTTTTTCCGCGATTCCGCTCCAAGAAACGAAAGTTCCACAAATGATACTCAGGAGGATGTGCTGGCTAGAACCAACTTCTTTTGTGGAAAGCGTAAGGAGACTGTGCGTCAAATTCGTGATCTGGTCATATGCTTTGTTCATTGGTAGTGTTCATTGTTCATTGTTCATTGTTTGTTCATAGGAGACTGCGTCAATATATTTATGTAGACATTCAATATTTGCAACGGCCGTTGTTCAGAAGTTGCCTTGTACATACCAGCTAGTGCATATTGTTTTTGTTTTAATAAGTATAGAGAGCGTTAAAAGATTGCCTGAAAAAGAAAACTTATTTTCTGCCAATGTATGTATATGCGCCGCATCACATAGCCCGCCACTCTTGCGTCCGGTTAAGGCAGTGACTCGCAAGATTGATCTTATATGAAGTTAGGTGAGCTCAGTTTGTGAAGTATGACAGCCATAAGTTATCGATGCACATGAATCATCTCATTTTTCCACCTACTTTCAGGAATGCATAGGAGTGTACCATCGTGTTAGCCTAGAGAAAACACTATTGTGCTAACACATCTATGCGCAAATGACAGTCCTTAAGGCTGATAATCGTACTCCCACAAACTGAGCGACATCCCCATGTTGTAAGGGAGAAAGTTGACAGAGTTGTAACTGATACGTTCTTTGAAAAAGCACGGAAAGCGACGGCAAGACAAGAAGGAAGGGCACAGGACAAGCGATGACTAACTTCTGAAGTCCTTTTTCGCGTTTTTCTTAATAAGCTTCTATTATTAGTTAGCGCTCGCCATGTGTCCTTCCTTTTTGTGTTGCCGTCATTTTCCGGGCTGATTCAAAGAACACGCCATGTACACTCCTTTTAGAGCTCAGCTCTTAGGCGTCCGTTCCTGTGGCGAACGTCGGCGCAACCGAGCGAACGGGCACAGCAAAAGATGAACGCAGACGTGGAGCGCCGCGGAGGGATTAAAGACGCGATGTGGAAAGCGGAGAGAAAGGTGCAGCGCAACCAGGAGGCGAAAAGCGGAGAAGAGTATGGCGAAAAGGGTGAGGAGGAAAGCGGAGGGCCGGCACGACCAGGCATGCGGCCATCGCGGAAACAGTGCTGGCGTGGGCTTGGGAAGCACTGCGCTTGCCGGCTTCGCCTGCGGTGCCACCGCCGCCAGAGAATGCGCCCCGCGCGAACTACGCGTTCCCGTGTTCACGCTTTCTTCCTGAACAATGAGCGACGAAACCGGTGGAAACGCTCCATCTGCCTCTGCTGCTAAACGAGCTGCCCGAGCAGAGACTCAGCGCTGCTGTCGAGAGCACCTTGTTCTTCAGGATCAAATTCTTTGCCATAATATATCGTGAATTCAAAACACCTAAAGAGCGGCACTAAAAATTCGCATTCGGGAGTATCGTAATTGTCGGCGAATATTTTTTTTTTCCTAATGAGAATCATCCAAGGTCTATCGCTTCAGGCTGCACTAATGCACAGCGCTGCTCATACCTATAGCGGACTCCCACTCACAGTAGACGCCTAATGCATTTCCCATCTCCGGATCTAATGAGTCGCTCTTGCTTGTAGCGTATGTATCGGAGGCATCAGAAATTATGAAAGCGTGTCCGTGCTTGACATTTAAAAGCCTTATATTTATTTATTTAATTGCAATACTGCTAGTCTCAGTGAGACCAAAGCAGGGGGGCACAGTTTTACAAAAAGAAACAAGCAGGTCATTATACATGGTACAGCAAAAGAAAGAAAGGAAAGAAAAAAAGCTTCCTTAACTACTGTAGAAATCACCAATGACGATGTGAAGTACCATACTTTTGGTTGGTACAACAATATGGCCATAACAATATTATAATATAGTTGGTATAACAATATAGTATCACTAGAATTTATATAAAAGTTAGCGATAAATGACCCATGTAAGATTGCAGAAGCTATAAAGCTAACATAACCGCGCAGAAGCGGCCAGTTTGGGGGTTGAAATGCAGACGTTCCACGCGCAGAAGTAAGTATTACAGTTTAGTATATGTGGATGCGTTAAGTGGCGTCGCCTCTGTTGAATGTGTCCAGTAGGTTGACAAATGATGAAAGTGACGGATAAGGAAACTATGTCTGAGTGGATGAGATTCCATTCCTTGATCGCACGTGGGAAAAGTGAAACACTGTACTGGTTTAGTGTAAATGGATGATATTTTCGCGATAGACGTGATGTGGACAAAGTAATGTACTTAGCTCGGTCTATCTTATAAGTGTCATGCATTAGTTGCTAGATGAATTTTAAGCGGGCTTCTCTGGCCCTAATAAATAGTGTATTAAGACCTGCGTTAGCTGAGAGGTTTGTTGGGGAGTCATAGGGCCTGTATTTGTTAAAAATGACCCTCATAGCTTTTCTTTGCACCTTTTCTAGTTTTGATATGTTAGTTGATGTGTGCGGGAACCAGACGATGTTAGCGTATTCTAAGATAGGGCGAACAAAAGTTGTGTAGGCTAGTAGTCTGGTGTGCTTCGGCGCGAGGCGTAAACATATGCTAAGAAAAAAAACTTGCGTAATGCGACTGAGGTAATATTATCAATATGTAAGTTGACATTTGCCATTCTTTACACCAATTGGAAACCAAATCGAGTGCTCTGTTTAATGATAAGTGGTCTGCGTAAGTGACAATTTCATTATAAGTAATACAATCATCCGCGAAGAGCTTAATGTCACATTCAATGTTAGCAGCAATGTCGTTGATAAAGATCGAAAATAGCAATGGACCCAGTACTGACCCTTGGGGAACACCGGAGGTGACAGCTATAGACCTGGAAGGGGTGCTATCTACAATAACGTGCTCTGTTCGATGCGAAAAGAAGTTCTTTATCCATGCAGTAATCTGACCGTCCCCAAATGTAGCCTCTAGTTTTGCAACTAATTTTACATGGCTTACACAATCAAATGCTTTACTGAAGTCGAGGAGGATCATGTCTGTCTGGCTTCGGTTGTTTAGGTTGAGCGCAAGGTCATGCACTACTTCGGTTAGTTGTGTGACCGTTGAGAGGCCACTTCTAAAGCCGTGTTGTTGAGGTATTAATATATGTTCTTGCACGAGAAATATAGTGATGTGTTTGAAGATAATATGTTCCAATATTTTACAAGATGTGCTGGTAAGTGAGATTGGCCTTTAGTTAGAAGGTTCGTTGCTGTCACCAGATTTATGTATAGGAATCACCTTCGCTTTTTTCCAGTCATCTGGTAGTTGTGCGGACGCAAGTGATTTGCAGTATATAATGGCAAGGTATTGGCTACACCATTCTGCATACGTTTTAAAAAACTCATTCGGGATATTATCTGGCCCATTAGCTTTCTTGATGTCGAGATTAAGCAATAGATTAAGAACTGCGGCATTGGTAATGCTTAATGAATCGATGGTTTTAGGTGGACGTGGTAGGGAGGGAATTAAGCCATTATCTGAAGTGAAAACCGAAAAGATATGCTTATATGCTTGCGTCAGAGGCCCAGAAATGCTAGTTTGCTGAAAGTACCCGCGTTAGCTATGGGTCTACTAGTTCATTAGCGAACGACATTGCAATCCAGGTTAGAAACTTATTAAACCTAGGGTGGCCTTCACTAATGCAACCCATGTGTTTGATGTTATGTGTTGCGCAAAATGTGGCAAGATAAGCATCCTGCGTTGCCTTGATGAAAGAAATTGTGAGAGAGTGATTTTGATGAAACATTTCTGCTTGACACTCTCCATCATACGAGTATACGCAAATTCTTCACTCACATCCCAACATAATGTGTTGTGGGCTGCGCATTGCCATGCGATAACATCATCCCCACCATGTGCCTTGGCAGCAATTTAACATTTGCCCACAGCCACCTTTTGCAATATTGCAGTAACGAACAGTCCTGCACGTTCGTTTCACGTGTCTCATCGTGAATATTTATCCTCGTTTTCTAATAGGAACGAACCACGTAAACTGTTTTGAAGGTACTTAAAACTCATTTTATGCGTGTAGTGAAATGACGGGTCGTACAGATATCAACGCAAGCTAATCTTAAGACAAAAATAAAATATGCTGCAGCGTGCAACACGGAGGATATTTGTCATTTGTAAAGCACTTTGTGACAAATCTGCGGCCGAAAATAAACGTAGCTATTGGCAGGGCAAATTACAAACATATCCCAGATCTATGTAAATTTTAGGAGGCAGGTGGTAATCATATCGTAACAGTACAGGCGTGGCAGCTTCCGAATGCCAGCGGTCCTCAAATCGGGCCAGCACTCCGCATAGCTCGGCCCACAAATCTAATCAGCGTCTTCATAGCAACCAAGGAGCTTCCTCTCTCTCACCCACGCCTCTCCACGGTGCCGAGCAGGCAAGTACACAGGGACGTGATTGAGTTCAAAACACCCGTATACAACCGCACTGTGAAATACACATTCCCATTCATAGTATTACCTTAAGCAGAAATCAAAAGCTGCATGTATGGTTGCCTAGTTTTAGAGTTTATGTTGAATGTCGGAGTTCTGAGTATCTAAGAAAATACGTACTTGCTCAATTAAAACAAGGCATCGAACGTATGGCTGAACTGCGACAGGCTAGCGCGTTCACTTCAACTAATTTTATGTAATCTTAATTTTATTGTACCCTCAAGATCAAACTACTACAGAGCGGAGGGGGTAAACATATACATAGGTGCATAACGAAGCCGGAAAAAGTGATTAGTTAATTGTATCCAGGAGCGATGATGACTGATATGGACGAACGAAACTTATGAGTTGTCCTTGATAGCAACAGCTGCGCCGGGAAGGTGGTTTCCTTCTTGAGAGGTCCTAGGAATAAACGATTCGTGACAGGTTCTGGTGTGGCATTGAAATATTCCAACCTTATTGCTATGATCAATGCGAGAGGAAATGTAGGTGGAGACTGTACAAGATTATCGCGCAGGTAGGAATTGTGGAGATATTGTTACGGAGTTTTTCGTGGGAGTTACGCTTGATGTGCGGCTATAATTGCTATAAATGAAGCGCGTGGCATTGTTTTGGATTAGTTCAAGTGATTTATTTATTAGTTTATTTATTATACATACTTTCAAGGCCCTAAGGCACTACAGAAAGGAGTGGTACATAACAAAGCAATGTAATATTATTATTATTATTATTATTATTTGTTTTGAACACATATACACATATATACAGTTAACAGGAAAGGGAAAGCGAGGAGCAGGCTGGCAACTGCCACCGGAAGGGGCACAACGCCTGCCTACTCTTCTGAAGGGAGGTGACAGCAACAGAGAAATGGAAGATAGGAAGGAAGGGAGGAAAGAGGAAAGGAAGAGCAACAGGACAAATCTAAAGACTAAAGTAGAACACAGTACACTAGCACGTTGTTCCGCCGAGTTTCGACTCTGCAGCCGAAATTAAAGTGACGCCGCATCGAATAGCCTCCACAATTATCAATCACATCCATGGCTAGTTTGCTATGCGGCTAACTGTGCGCTCCACGATGAGATGCTAAGTATAGCTGCAAGCAATCACCGTTTCACTGGTAGTCGCTTCACAATATACACTACAAGGTGTTTGAACCCGCCACCTCCCATCTTCGAAGGAAGAAGCGTTAGGACACAGTACAGATCACACACAGTAGGGCCGGTCACTGAAGGTCACGCTACTACAGAATGTTGAACGTTCACGCTACAAACGTGAACCTAAGTTAGTTAGCTCTAGAAAGGTTAGTAGGGCGCGATGGGCCTGATCACGTTTAGAAGCACAACCATTGGGGTATAAGCATTCCTCGAGTGTCGCACACCGCAGGCCAAGGAGGTGATAGTTTCTCACTTACGACATGCGCTGCGCAGTGAAAGCGGGACACTCAAATATAAGGTGCTGAAGTGTCTCGGAGCAGCCACAAGACGCACAGAATGGACTTGCCACACGCCCTTGTCTGTATAAACGTTCGTGCACGTTCACGCAACCAACCCTCAGCTTGAGCAGTTGTGCTCTAGCGCGACGAGGCAAGCCTCGACCACGAACACGGGGCGGGAACGTTCCATTTGCGACACGCTGATCTGGATGCTGCTTAAGTAGGTGGCGACGTATCAGGAGACGAGCGTCATCAAGGTTGCACAGAAATTCTGAGCAGTCACAGTTGTTATGAGCGCAACTTGAAGCGAGCCGATCAGCTTCTTCATTTCCGGCGATTCCTACGTGTGAAGGTATCCATTGAGCGACGACAGATACCTCACGTGATGTAATTTTGCTCGCAGAGTCAGGAATGCTGCGCACAAGTGGGCAATCAAGCTCACTGCGTTGTAACCTGCTAAGGGCAGCACGGGAGTCCGTAAAGAGGACAACTTTCGATGTAGTCAACTCCTCTTGCACGTATTTCAATGCAACATTAATCGCTGCTAGTTCTGCAGTTGTTGACGAAGCTGGATGAGGTATTTGAAATATACGTCGTACTTTAGTCGAAGGGCAGAAAGAAGCTGCAGAGGCGCCTTGACCATCGTTGTGTACAGATGCATCTGTGAAAACTTGAAGATAATCTGGAAACTTTTCGAACATGTGAGACTGAGCCAATTGGAATATTGCCGAAACAGCCATATCAGACTTTTTGTGCATGTCAGTGAATGGGGAGTACGTGTTTCGTGATACCTTTTGGAGGTGGAGACGTAGCTGAAGCAGCATGTTCAGAAATGGTAGTGATATTCATAAATAAAGCCGCCATTTTTCCCATTCGAGATAACGGGCGGTGAATGAGACGGTCAAGGAGCGATTGACCATTCGATGCGCGGTGCAAACGCTCAATATGATACAGAGCTCTCTGATCTGCTTGCAGCCTCAGGGGTAACTGATGCGCTTCAGTCAGTAATGTAATAGATTGCGCCTCACGAGGTAATCCAAGCATTAGTCGAAGGGCAACGCGATGATCTCGCTCCAGTTGGGCCATCAAACTAGGTGGTATGTTCAAAATTGGTAAGGCGTACAGCATTCCTGAGAGTACAGATGACTGGTACACCTGAAGAGCCGTTGTATGGTCGCAGCCAGCACCTCGAGCAGTCAAGGCGGCCACATACTTAAGGAGGGAGTGCGATTTGCGTCGTACAGATTTAACGGCAGGACGCCAAGAGATGCGATCATCCACAATTAACCCCAAATAACGGTGTTGTCGCACCCAGTTTATAAGCGTTTCGTCAAGATACAGTCGGCTCATTGTTCGACGAGCGCGTTGTTTAGGGTGATATGCTATTGCAGCCGACTTAGCAGGTGATATGAGCAGGCCAACTTCACCCAAGTACTCCGAAGTAGCGTTGAGAGCTCACTGCAAGCTTGCACGAAGCCGCGGACCGAGGTGCGAAGGGCCGCTTATCCACAGAGCAATGTCATCTGCGTAGACAGCTATGCTCACAGGGAAGTCAGTGTCCCGAGGCAAACGACTTGGAAGTGCGGCGAGTACGGTGTTAAACAAAAGCGGCGATAATACGCTGCCCTGTGGCACACCGCACTTCACATTTCGGTATTCACTAGTTACTCCTCCGACACGCACTTTCATACGGCGCTCCGATAGAAAATTATGCACAAATTGGAGCAGACGACCCGAAATTCCCGCGGTTGCAAGAGCGAAAATAATCGCCTTATGCGGAACTGAATCGAAAGCTTGCTGTATGTCTAGGAATAGCATGTAGGCAGAGTGCTTGTTTTCTTTAGCAAATTCGAGTGCTGAGACAAGGTCTGATATGCTGTCCAGAGCCGAACGGCGGCGCCGAAAGCCACTCATGGCATCAGGGAAAAAATTCAGCTCCTCTAGCCTGACATCTAAACGAAACAAGACCATTCGCTCCATTAACTTGATGACATTCGAAGTTAGGGATATCGGTCGGTAGGACTTTAGGTGCCTTGCAGGACGCCCGGGCTTTAAAATTAGTATTACCACGGACGATTTCCATTCAGCAGGGATTACACCGGTTCTCCATACTTCATTATACTCGTCCAATATACGGTCATGGAAACTCTTATCAACGTTCCGCAATGCTTGGTACGTCACACCATCTTCGCCTGGAGCAGTGCGGCGTTTCGAGAGGCTCAGCGCGTGTCGCAGCTCCTCAAGAGTGAAATGTGCCTCATCCATCTGGCAGGCTGGACCGTAGGAAGCGGTTATGGTGCTGTGACTTGTCAAAGAACGAAGGTCGCTATTTGTGGTGTCACTGGATGCAGAAGAGACGAAAATGTCTGCGAATGCCTCCGCTATTACTTTTGGTGACTGGTCAGTCGCTATGCTCAATGCAGCCGTAGGATTCTTGCAGATTTGAGGAGTGCGGAGAGCCTTCAGTATGCGCCATACATTTCCAAAACCACTTCCAGTATGCAACGAACTGCACAAAGCTTCCCAGCTCTTTCGACGAAGCTGTTTTGTATGCCGCCGTATGGCTGCATCAATGCGATTGTATATAGTCCAGTCGGTGCGTCGTTTAGAGCGCTGTGCCCGTCTATAAGCGCGCCGTCGACATGCGCGGAGCCGCAAAAGCTTTAGATCGGGATTTGGTTTGCCGATACTCCGTCGTCGTTGTACTGTAGCTTTTCGTAAGCACTCACTCATAAGTTTAAATAGGCTGTCTTGAGATGGTGCGTCTGAGATCAGCTGTCGGAACTTGTCCCAGTTAGTCACTGTATAAACGACATCCTGGCGACCTGCAGTTTGTGTTGGTGTTAACCAAATGGGTAGGTGATCTGAGCCCCACGGGTCGGGTTCACATGACCAGGCTAAGCAAACATCTCTCGTTGATATCGCAAGGTCTATAGTGGAATGCTCCTTTCCTCTACCTATAAATGTAGGTGAACCATCATTCAGTATTTGGAGATCGTTCTTGATAATGATCTCGTTAATCTCTGTCCCACGATTGTCTTGGGGACGGCTACACCATCGTGGATGGTGGGCATTAAAATCTCCGCATAACACAAACGATGCCCCACACCGAGACACTAAGCTCTCAAGTAGCGAGGTATCGGAAGAACGTGTAGGCCTGTTGTATATGCTTGCCACCGTCGTACACACACCTCTGAGGCTCACAGTAACAGCTACACACTCAAACTCATCGTCACAGATGCCGTCTGTGTCAATAACCGCGAAGTCCAAGTCAGCACGAACGTACACTGATGCTTTTGAAGCATTGCGCGTATGCGCCTCCTCCACACACTGGAAAGAGCCACAAGGTGGTTCCGGGCAACGAGTGTTACTGTGGACACCCACGAAGCCTGGCAATCGATATTCGTCTTTCCTTACGTTAGTTTCCTGAAGCGCTATAACGTCTGGTGGAGTCTTCATAGCGATGAGTCGAAGGACTAAATCAGCGTGCCGCGGTCGCATCGACCTGACATTCCATTGCAGCACAAAGGGGCGAGGCTGCTGACAACTGTTAGAATTGTTTCCGGTTAAACGTCTAGCGAAGGCCGTCGAGGACAGGAACGAGTGCCTCCAAAAGTTGCTCTGCTGCTGACGCTGCTGGTGTCTGGCGACCGGCGATTAGAGATCTGATGACGTTGACAAGCATCTTTAGAAGATTGACAAGTTGCACATCGTTGTTGGCTGATACCGGTTTAGGTACTGTGTTTGCAGTGCTTTCCACTGTGGTCGAAGTCTTTGTAGATACTTGTTCCGACGGTTTCGATGGAAGCGCTGGCCACGGTGTGTCTGAGAGGCAGAAGTTCCGCCCCCCTACTTTCCGATGCGTTGTGTCCTTGTCACTCTTTGAACACGCTGCCTTTCCAGTCGCTGGGGCAGCACTACGGCGACGGGAGCTTTCATCTCCTGCTGCCTTCTTTTTGGCTTTCGCTTTTAGTGCCTTTAGTTCATTCTTCAATGAGGGACATCCCTTATCTTTTGCCAAATGTTCACCATTACAGTTAGGGCACCGATATGCCTGACTTTCACAGGAATCTACATGGTGATTCCCACCGCATTTGGCACAGACCAGATCTCTGGTGCAAAAGCCCTGAACATGACCAATCTTAAAACATTTATGGCATTGCATAGGCCGTGGTACGAAAGGTCGAACAGGATAGCGCACAAGTCCAGCCTTTATATGACTAGGCAGCTTTCCAGAGGCGAAAAGTATCTTCATACACTTTGACGGGCCTAGCCTTCGAACGCTAATTATTTTGCATGGTGGCGTGCAAACGATCATGTTCTTAAAAACGTCGTCTTTGAGATCCAAGTCCACATCAGATACGACACCAGCAGCTATATTTGTACCCTGTGGTATGTAGGGACGCGTGTGGACCCCACAGATTTCAGACAAACCAAGCAGAGTTTGCACCATCTTGTCATCAGTTGTGTCAACAGCAATGACATTTTTCCAGGGGTTCACGCGAACCTCTTGGATTAGTCCAGGGGCAAGCTTGAAGAAGAAATCATTAAGTTTCTGCCGAGAGATAGCATTCAGGCTTACCATCGCGTCGACGGGAATGAAAGCTACTGTTGTAGTCTTGATGGTGTTGTATATGACAGTCCCTTCACTTGAGGACGATGCCGGTGACGTCCGTCGTGGGCGACGGTGCTTGACAGGTATGATGGCATCCGAATCTTCAGATCTTGAGTCAGAAAGCTCGGAATCAGTAGCGTCGGATCCTAGTGCCGAACTGAGCCGCTTCCGAGCCGCGGGCGGTCTATGCTGACCGCCGGACGTGTCCAAGACCATATCTTCCATGGCAAGCTCCGCGGGAAGGATCTCCCAGCAGAGTAGAAGACTTCAGGGTTCAGCACAAACGTCGTTGCCTGTTACTGATGCACGAAAATAAGGTAGAGACAACTGCAGCACCAGAAGAAAACCAGCAACCGAGCACAGTAATATGCATGTAATATGCAGACAATGGCATGCATACAACGCTTAGCGATAGCGTGGTTACTGCTGTTTTGTATGAAAATGTCTCTGTGATGTGAATGATGGAAGCAGGAAGGGGGTTCCAGTTGACACTTGTGCGGGGTAAAAAAGAATCACGATACTTGTTCGTTCGGGAGGATGGGACGGCAACTTTATATCTGTCGTAGAAACGTAGAAAGGTGGGGTGATAAGTTGATTCTTGAGCACGTGGCTAGAGTGATAAACCTTGTGGAATAGACAAAACGAGCACATTCGCGGCGTATTGAAAGATCTGGCAGATTCAGGGTTTTTTTTTTCATACATGTAACACTGCAATGGCGGGAATAGTTAGATAAAATAAAGCGAGCTGCTCGATTTTGAACTGCTTCAAGGTTTACGGTTAGTTATGCTTGTTTGTTATTCCGAATGGCAGATGCGTATTCAAGTTTTGAGCAAAGTAGGGTTTTGTAGAGTGTCAATTTTACCGAAGTAGGAACGGTAGAAAAGTTACGACGAAGATATCCTAACATGCGATTAGCATTAGCAGTAATACATTTAGTATGCATATTTCATGAAAGAGCATTAGTTATGTGAAGGCCAAGATACTTGTGAACGTTAACGGACGCTAATGAAATGTCAGTCAGTATATATCGGCACTGATTGCTATTGCTGGCCGTACGTGATATGAGCATCGATTTACACTTGCTAGCGTTCAGTTCCATGAGCCATTTCTTTGTCCAGAGTGATACATTGTGAAGATCTCCTTGCCGTTTATCTGAATCATCAGGGTTAGTGATCTTTTGGTATATTACGCAATCGTCTGCGAACAGATTAATTGATGATAACGTTACACACTTAGGGAGATCATTAATAAAAATCAAGAAGAGCAAACTCCCCAAGATGGAGCCTTGTGGCACTCCGGATGTAACTGATGACAAAGCAGATAAATAGTTATTGGTTGTGACATATTGAGTTCGATTAGAAAGAAACTCCTTGATCCAAGACAACACATTTGGGTCAATATTAAGCTGATTACGTTTATGGATAAGAAGATTATGACATACGGTGTCGAAAGCTTTGGCAAAATCTAAAAATATACAGTCAATATCGAATCCTTGATATAAGGCGACGAACAAATCGTTAGTGAAACAAAGTTGTGTATCACATGAAAAAGCTTTTCTAATACCGTGTTCAGTTGGATGGAAAAACGAGTTGCCTTCCAGGAAATGGATGAGGTGAGAATATATTACGTGTTCTAAGAGTTTGCATGGAATGCTAGTTAATGAGTTGGGTGGGTAGTTCTCGGGACATATTGCGTTACCTGATTTATGGACTGGAACCACCTTCGCCGTTTTCCAGTCTGTAGGAAGCGATGAGCACTGTACTGACTGAGTTTACACTTTAGATAGAAAAACATGCCATACATATAACATTTTTGAATGAATAAGATCAGGACCTGCAGAAGCTGAGATTGTTTGATTATCAATCGAACGGTTAATACCAACCCACTCAAATGATATGAGAACCATAGCACAAAACAAGGAACGAGGAATGTTCGGAAAATCGGCAAGGTTATCATCACACAAAATGAGGTAAACACTTCATTTAACAAAGTGCAACACTGGTTTTCGTCAACATCACTGCGATCAACATGAACTAAATGAATGGAGTCAGCTTTCTAGCCGCCAACAATACTCCAGAATTTACGTGGGTAAGTAGGTAAGAGGGATGGCAGTGTGACATTAAAATGTTTTTGGCATTGCTAGCAGCATAACTGTACTCTGCTTCTACATGATGGTAAGCCTCCCAGCGATCGGCAAGATTGGTTTCTTTGGCACGATGGAAACTATGTTCCTTTTTGTTGCGTAGTCACTTCAGGGAATTATTAAACCAAGGTGAGCGTGCGGTATGAGGAATTTGCCTTCGAGGTACATACCGGTTAATTAAGTGCAGCAATTTATTTTTGTAGAGCTGCCAGTTTTCTTCGACAGAGCGTTCATCAAATTTAGTAAGGTAGTTGCTGGTAAACGTTTCCAGTTCTCCGGTAATTGAGGGATGTCAGCGCGGTTATAGTCAACGATAATTTTAGATCGTCTCTTGGAAGATACATGCATTTTCAACGTGAAATTAATAAGTAAGTGATCACTTACACCCTGGAGGTAAGCTAGTTTAGAAACAAGGTCAGGTACAGTGGTCAAAATAAGGTCCAGGATGTTCGATGACGTAGAGGTTGTACGGGTGGGTTCATTTACCAACTGTGAGAAGTTAAAGTCAGAGCAGATAATCAGAAATTGTGCATCCTCGGATGAGCTTTTTGTCAGGGTATGGAACCCGAAGTCAATACTGCACAAAAGACTAGGAAAATTGAAGTCCCCCAGAACAAACAAAGGTGACGCAGGATACCGAACAGTTAGATTGTTTAGAACATCATATAAATCATCGCATAAAGATTTTGGTGCTATTGGGGGTCTATAGCAATCGCAAGAAATGCAGTCACGATTATCAATAACAACATGTACGCACAGAAGTTCTATAGCAGACACTACTGGAACATTCGGTTAAGAAAGTTGATCATTCATGGTGATTACACCACCTCCGCCAGCACGAAGACCACGGTCGTACCGGTAGATCTTGTAGCTGTTTTCACAATTTCACCATTTTTTATTTTTGCTGAAAGCCAGGTTTCTGAAAGACCAACTATGTCAGCTGAGCATGCATCAATGCGAGATGATAAAGTTGTTCCTTTATTGAGAACACTACTGCATTGGTGAAAAACACTTAAGCCCCAGTTGCAGATAGGGGATATAGCTATACCGATCCGTCATGTGCTAAATTAGCAGTTGCTTGGCGAGTGGAAGCTACACGCGTATCTCTAGGGGATTCCAGTTCACAAACAGTGTCAACCACTGCGCTGCATATGTAGGCTTTGTTGTTGATGAGTAGTTTATTCAAATGAAGTGAAAAAGGCTGGCCGCTAGACTTGCCAAATTCGAGAAGTTTTTTTTGTGTCAAACGCGTTGCTCTACAGAAACCTTCGCTAATAGAAACACCTGTACTTTTCAATTTAGATTTCTGCGAGAGAATACCTTCTAAGGTTTTGAAGGAAGAAAACTTCACAATGACTGGACGTGTCTTAATTGCAACATAAGCATCCAACTTATGTGCTCTCTCCACAATGCCATCTGTAATACCTAAATTTAAATGACGTAAGAGAAGCTCACAGATATGAGCTTCCGATTGTATCCAATTCTCGGAAACGCCGTCCGGGATGCCAAAAAAGAGTAAATTATGTCGCCGTGACCTATCCTCAAGATCATCTAGACGTGAGGCCAACCAAGCACTTTTAGCCTTAACGGCCTGGGCAACAGAAGTACTGACGTGTGCTGTAGGTAGCAGCGTTTCCAGACATTCGACAGTAGATTAAAGATTTTCCAGTCTGCATGCAAGATCTGCGACTGTCTGTAAAAGTTCCTCTCGGTTTTCTTGTAGCTCAGCGAATGCATGCATCACCTCCGAGTGGCGATTGTCGAATTTCGCCGAAAGGGCTCCTACGGCGTCAAGCGATTCTTTGTGCGATTTGCTAGGGTCAATGTTTACCGGACAGAGATTTTCTTCTCTGTCCCCGCAAAGCAGCAAGAGTTTCAAAACAAAAAGGCATTCGCACAGAGTATCGTAAAGCAAACTGGGGTACGGGAGCAGCAGCAGGCAAAGATTGTTCGATCGTTTAGAATTAAGAGACGGAGTACCACCAACCGTCACATGAAATAAAAATGGATTCGTGAGTGACAGCATTCTTGCCGCTCTCCCGTGCCCACTGAAGGTGGACAGCGGATGACAGTCCTTTAAGGGCTGGCTGTGCAATGATGGCGCTGGTGTTGCCTATGTGCGCTTGAGTGCAATGCAAAAGCAGTGCGCAGGTCACGCAGGACGAACCAGTCATCACTGATTGTAGCAGTGACTGTCAGGGGGGGGGGGGGTACTGAGTTCAGCATAGGTGACGATAAAGAAACACTTGGTCGACCGGGACGCAGAGAAAGCGACACGCCAGCTAGGGCAACAAGCTGCACGTGAAAGAAAAAAGGATTCGTGAGCGACAGCATTTTTGCCGCTCTCCCATGCCCACTGAAGGCGGACAGCCGATGACAGTTCTTTAAGGACTGGCTCTGGAATGATGGCGCTGGTGTTGCCGATGTGTCGCTTGAGTGCAATGCAAAAGCACTGCGCAGGTCACGCAGGACGAACCAGTCATCTTCATTGATTGTAGCCATGAGTGTCAGGGGTGGTACTGAGTTCAGCATAGGTGACGATAAAGGAACACTTGGTCGACCGGGACGCAGAGAAAGCCACACGCCAGCTACAGCAACATGCTGCACATGAAAAAAAAAGATTCGTGAGCGACAGGATTTTTGCCGCTCTCCCATGCCAACTCCCGTGCCTACAGGATTTCGAGGTACGGGTCTGGGATGAGGCGTAGTCCATTTTATCTCTAATAAGCGTTTTGTATAACATTAACTTCAATGACGTAGGAGCAGAAGAAAACTTTGGGCGAATATAACCTAGCATGCGGCTAGTATTGTTAATTACCTTATCGATGTGCAACCACCAAGAAAGTGACGAGGCATGGACGTCTACGTATCTATAGGAGGTTAGAGGTTCAAGGGAAGCATAATTAAGGTAATAGTCTGGAGGAGAAATAATGCTGCGAGTTACACACATAGATGTACATTTAGTTATGTTAAGTTGCATTAAACATACGTTACACCAGTAGGAGATAGCGTTAATATCGTGTTGTAGGAATGTGTTATCAGATTTGTCTGAGACTTGACGAGGGATAATACAGTCATCTGCGAAAAAGTAGATGCTAGGAGAAATATAAGTGGATAAATCGTTATTGTAAATTAAGAAAAAAGAGGGCATATAACTGATCCTTGGGTCACAGCAGAGTCTACGGGATTTAGTGGGGACATGTGGCTCTTTGACGCGACGTACTGTGGCTAATCAAGGAGGAAATGTTCCAGCCATGCAAAGAGATTAGGATCAAGGCTATGTTTACTAAGCTTAAACAGAAGCAATTTATGACACACTTTGTGGAAGGCCTTGGAAAAATCAAATAAAACACTGTCTGCGAATGAACCTTCGTTGAGAATAAGATGACGGCTGTGAATAAAAAAAAATTAAGTTGGGCAAAATAAGTATTTTTTCGGAAACCATGTTAGGCTTTTGCGACAAATGAATTATTCTCTCAGTGATTTGCTAAATGTTAGTGCGAAATATTCTCAGGAACCTTGCAGGAAATGCTGGTGAAGGAAATGTGGCGGTAGTAGAGGGGCGAATTTTTCCTGCCGGACTTGTGAAGTAGGATTACCTTCCCACCTTCCTATCTGCAGGGAGCTGATGGCTGTCTAAAGATTGCTGAAAATTCTTGAAAGTAGAACAGATGTATACACAGCAGTATTTTTTTAGAAATTTCACGTTAATAAAACTAGCACGAGGACTTGATGACAACTTCAGACCTTTAATTACATTTTCGACCCAGAGAGGTTCAATGACAATAAAGCCCATAGCTAGGTAACTGCGACACTCAAGAGTTGGAAGCACAGGGTCAATACATAAGACAAAGATGTTACAGAATACAGAATTAAAGACATGGCGGCATACATTATCGGGTACTGGTTGACAACTCGAATCAATCAGATTGGATTAATTATCTTTGGAGGGGTTAATAACACGCCAAAACTTTTTAGGCTCGTCCGTAGGCATTGTGGGCAAAATGTGTACTTGGAATGCTTTTTTCTCAAATTTTATAGCCCAAGTGTAGGTATTGTTAGCTTCCTTATAAACATCCCATTTCGACGCCAATGCACTTTTATTCGCTGTTCGATACAATCATTCTTTTTTTGCTTAGAAAGTCTTTTTAATTTGGAGTTGAACCAGGGCTCTTTAACACTGCATGATATTACACTTGACGGAATAAACTTATCGGTGAGCTCATGTATTTTATTTTTGAAAACGATCCAGATCTTATCAGCCGTGCGATCCAAAAATTGGCTTAGGAAAGGATCAAGAAAGTTAGCTATTTTCGAAAACGATCCAGTTCTCATCAGCCGTGCGATCATCAAAGTGGCTTAGGAAAGGATCAAGAAAGTAAGCTAGCTCAATATTATTAGCGTCAAAATTTGCCCTATCATGCTTATAATTTTTTTTCTAACAACTGGTTTTAACAAAGCAGATAATATGTCTAACGAAAGACCCGGGAGATCGCTTTAGCCCGGTAAGCAGGAAACATTGGTAACTATGTCAGGATGAGAGCGTAAGATAAAGTCAAGAAGGTTAGTAGCGCGATCTGTGATCCTCGTTGGTTCGAATATTAATTGTGTTAGGGAAATAATGAGCAGAGATCAAGAGTGCCGTTACTGCGCGAAGAAAATGTATCACAGCGCGGAGGATCAGTAGTCTAGCGTACGCTGGGGTAGTTCAAATCTCCTAATAATATGATGGGGTTTGAAGAAAGCTGCAAAGCAGTGTGTTAAGCACGTCGTGAAACTCAGCGGTGAAAGTGGATGGGTAGGAGGGGGGACGGTAGTAAACAACAATCGTAATTTTACGGTGACAAATAGCAACGCAAGCGCACAGAACTTCCAGATTACAGTGAATGTGGACGTGATGGCACTGCAGGGGCCTTGAAATAATGGGGAGTAGTATGCCTCCGCCTCGGCGAGCAGTGCGATCGTGACTGAAGATACTAAATCAAGACAAGACAAATATTTCACAATCTTGCACTTGAGGTTGCAGCCACGTTTCCGTTAATCCAGTAATACCAGCATAAGAGGCATCGATGAGCGAGTCAATTGCCTCGCGCTTGCGAAAAACACTTCTAGCGTTAGCAACAAGCACGGAGGCTTGTGCTGTTAAAGATATGCCATTGCCCTTCGCGCGGTCCCATGTAGTAGGGTCATGACACAGATTATCAGGTACGATTGCATGATCTGGAACACCACTTTTAACTTGCTTAACGCTGTCACTTGTTCGATCATACTGAAAATATTCCTCATCAATGAAAAGCTTCTTAAGGCGTAGTTTGAATGAGGAGGAATTAGCCTCGTTTTTACAAAATTCGAGAAGCTTTTTTCTGGTGAGCCCTATCGCAGGCGAGAACTCCCCAGATACTGAAATGTTACTATCTTTAAGGTTGATGTGCGACGAAAGTATGCTCTCCTTAGTTTTAAAACCGGACGACACTTCGTATTTGAAGAGGTCCCGATTCGATGCGTCCGTTCAACTTAGTTTGGTGGCCAGGCATTTCCCATCGCTAAGGACAGGGCATCCAGAGTTTTCCGTTCACTCTGCGGCCAAGATTCCGTGGAATCAAGTATGCCATGAAAAACCAAGTTATCGTACCTTGATTTGTCTTTCAAGTCGTCTAAAAGCGAGGCTATGCTGTCCTGATACTTTTGTAGCTGCTCAGCGGTTTCTTGAATTACGGCGAAATCATTGCAGTCAGTGTGTAGTGCTTCAGATTTATTTTCAAGTAATTCAAGACGGCTAAAATATTAGTTTGCTTAGTTTCAATTGCATTTTGGCTAGTTTCACATCATTGATATCTGATTTCAACCCGGACTGGCCTTTAGTAAGCTCGACGGTCGTCTTCTTGATATTGTTAAACATTAATAAGGTGGTGCTCCCCTGATCAGACTGGCATTTGGGAACACTGCACGACGCAGAGGCATCTTGAGCCGGCTTCTTCACCGTTGAAGGTTCCTATTGGTACCTCAAACTGGACGTTCTAGGGCTTCAGCACTCTTACAAAGATAATGTAAAACTCCGTGCAAGCTGCTGTATGCCATTAATCAGTCTATAATAACTATTATAGGTACCTACTATTCAGATTTCATCCGCGCTGTGTTTGAAGTAAAATGACGTACCTATCTTATGGTTTGCCTAAGAACCGACTCTAATTTCCGTATTCAAAACATCTGAAAAGCCATTTGAAGGCACTTAAGCAATAAAAGTTGCAGTTATGAGAGAAACAGTAATTCTACTAAAAGTAAGAAGTCGAATTTTGATTCGGGGTATGAATTTAAATTTTATACAAAAGTCGTCAAAAATGGCCGCTTACAGAAAATAAAACTACGTAGTGACAAGTGACTACGTAGTGAAAAGAAAAAAATGTGATACATTGCTTTACAGTTTATGGGAAATTGTTGCATAGTTTGCGAATGTTTTGCTGAGGTGCTACTAACAAATTTGTAGGGAAAACACGGGGAAGGCGGGAGATGGAAATTCAAGACGACTAGCAAAACGAGAAGAAGATAAAAGCGGAAACCAACGTTTCGACAAATGTACTTGTCTTTTTCAAGGCGACATGCGCTTTCCTCGGCACAGTATATATAAGTAGGGTCCCTCTAAAGAGGAGAGGGGGTAAGGCGGGTGGGTGAACCCACGGCCGAAGGTGTGTTAGCAGCGAGGGTGCGGAATTGAGGATAACAGGGTGCTACGAATACGGCCGGTGACACGGCCGTGTGTCAGCCGGCGGGACAATGGTTGTGTGCACAGCACCCCTTTATTATCTGCTTCGCTGGAGGTCAGTGGGCTATCGTCTCTATGAAAGACCTAATAAAAGGAGTGGCTGAAAACGGCGCTCGTGAAAAAAAATTACTGAAATAGAATAAGTATATAAATAAAAGAAAAAAAGAAAAGCAGGAAAAATACACTAAGCAACCAACTGAAAATCACTAAGTGCTGTTGTCTATAACTTGAAATTTAGCATAACGAATGGATTCTAAAGCTCCCTTTGAAATGTTTATGCCTATTGGTTGCAGTGTCCTGAATTTACGGATGAGGTATGATCCTCCGCATTTTCTTTATCGTTCAGAACGGAAATTTGACTGTAAGATGTAGAGTTCAAGTTCATCAAAGTTATGGCCCGGTTAGTTTAACTGTTCGGCGACGACACTGGGAACGTTTTTATCTGCGTCCGCGCGACGTCCGTTTAACGTTTAATTGATTGTCCACTCTCACCGATGTATTGTTTCTTACAGAAAGGAACATTCAAGCATATAAATCACAACGGAACTTGCACAAGTAAAGCTAGTTTTCACTTTGTGTGTACAACTATTTGCGGTACTTTTAATTTTACTGTCGCTTTGAAGGTGCTTGCAGGTTTGAAAAAAGGTCTTGAAGAAGACAAGTACACTTGTCGAAAAGTTGGCTACCACTTCCTCCTTGTTCTCGATCTGCTCATTGTCTTGAATTTCCATCTCCCACCATCCCCGTGTTTTCCCTGGATTTCTACTGACGCAAAATGAACCAACATGGTGGGTGCCCTCTGCTTTCCTTGTCACAACTAGCTATAGTTGGCCACAGTCACTACAAGTACATGCCCGAACACTTCCTGCTAGGCCAACACTCTCCGCACATTAGCTTTAAGAGTGGCGCCACTACACACACTATCCGAAACATGATTGCAGCACCACAGCACATCATACATTTCATCACTCACAGTGGGATCAGTGACCGGTGGCAACACAATTAAGGCCATGAAAACGCTCATAAACGATTTGTACACCAACAGACCAAAGGCATAAATCACCCTGACAACAGTACTTCCCAGAATCGCAAACAAACATGGGCCACTTATTCAACAATCAGCGACACTACTAGCTCACGCACTAGGGACACGTAGGCTCAACGATTTTCTTCTCGACATTGGAAACTAACATGAAAACGTCGATTTCTTCCATCACGCTGAAATACACCAGGGCCCCGACATTCTGCTCGCCCGAGAAGAACTACACCTCAATTTTTATGGCGCCGAGGTAATTGCTAACATCAAGTACAGGCTCAGGAACTCATTTAAATCGATGCAACCAACAACACCAGTAAAGCCCCGTCTAGTTAGCTAGAACACGAAAACACACGCCTGAAATCTTCGATACCAGCTAGTACGCACGTTCTACCAAATCTAGAACCCGAGAAGCATCTACATAGAGGGTGGACGCGGAACCAATGCCACCTAAACAATACTCTATCATACGGAAGCCAAACAACCCCCCGCGAAGCCTTCACGAAAACAATTACATACACTAATAAGCATACAGATACACAGAGAGACATCGGTGCAGGCATCGACAAAAAATGAAGTGTAAAGAGACACCAGCTCAATATGTTTTGCCTCGGATGTCTGCCCTAACCAAACAGAAATGACTACCGCGCACAATGGATAATACACGCGTTTCCTCCAACCCCGCCAACTCACCGCCAAACATACAAATTGCAGATTTCTCCTAAAACCTTCCACTAGCTGCATTGAACAGAGGAAAATCCCAAAAGCTCCCAGAATTCAGGTTAGATGGGCCCTCGGCTCTTTACCCTTCACGCTATTACTGAAGCTAAATGCGGTCCTAAAAACGCATCGCTCTCGTTAAATGATATTCTCGAAGAACATTGCCACGAACAACTTACGATAATTACTAATCAGTTCGACAGCTTAAGTTTATCTGAACCAGAAAAAACAACTTGAACAATTCGCCGAAGCTAGGGAGGAAAATCTACCAGTGCATAGGTATTAGAGCTGCAGATCCACCCAAGAAAGCTGACATAACCCCTACAGCACATAGCTCCACCCATAGTGCTACAAGCGAGCATCTAGAGCACTGCCGGACCGTAGTAGACATATCCCAGAGTTTAAGCCTCGATGAAGCTGATCTTCTGTAACGTGGTCCAACGTTTTGTCCCACAAACAATGCAGTAAACGAATACAAACTCTACAAATATATAACAAAGTTTTCAAGACGCATGCGCATGAAGGAGTTATTTTTTGATAAACCAGACGTTGGAAAACAGCGTAGAGACTCCCTCATACAACCTAGCACGTGGACAGGGGAAGCCGAACAGTGCCCAGACCTTGATTTATACATAATTAAAAGAAATTCTAGAGTCAATACGGCACTACCAAAAACTCCATAATTTGTCCACCGCTCAGCGGCCAAATTCCTAAAGAACTCGCGTAACTAAATGATATTGGGATAAAACCAGCAGATAAAGGCCGCAGTATCGTAATCTCGCCTATAAAAAAGTACAAAAATGAGGCCTCCAAACAACTGAGCAGCCACATCCATTAGAAAAAAACACTCGACTCCAACCCAACTTCAGACTAGAGCAATAATTCAGACTACAGCAATAAGACGAGGTTAATAATGTTTTCTTATGGTGTAACAAGTCGTCGATGAAGCTTAACTTAAGCAAATCTAAATGCATGTGCGCATCACAGCGTACAAATACTACTAATCTGCATACATATTTCTTCAATAATAGCCCTCTCTCAGTTGTCTGATCGTATAAATACCTTGGACTAAACATCACCAGTACCCTTTCCTGGCACATGAACGTCGACATTACATGTAGCAATGCCAATCGCATGTTGGGCTATTTGCGCCGAAACTTCTCATCTGCACCATCGTCACTGAAACTAACTCTCTACAAAACGTGCGCTCCAAACTAGAATACGCATACGCTCTTTGGGACTTGGCTAACATTACACTCATAAACAGCATAGAAGCCATTCAAAATCGTGCAGCGCATTTCATCTTATCAAATTACTCCCGGCATGCTAGCGTTACCTCAATGAACACAACACTTAACTTGCCAGAACTTTCTTTCCGTCGTAGATGCTTCCGCCTTTCGCTCTTCCATAAAATTTACCACCACAACCGTTTGTTGAAAGAATAGCTTATCACCCAACCGTAATACATATCATCTCTCTCTGGCCACAGTTTCAAAGTTGTTGTGCCGTCTTCACGTACTAAACTTTGTAGTAATGCATTCTTCCCTAGCACAAGCAAAGATTGGAACCACCTTCCGGCCACTGTTGCAGCCCTCCTGGATACCGACACTTACAAAACCAGCGTTCATGAAACGCGACGTTGAATATGTCTTTGTATATGGTACAATTCTTTTGTTATGTTCACCCACTCTTTTCTGTAATGCCTTCGGGCCTTGAAAGTATATTAAATAAATAAAATAAATAAATAATGTACAATGCAAAATAGCGGAGCGCCTCTCCAAGGAAATAATCACGCAATCTGAATATCGCTTTCTGTTTCCCAAGAACAAAGAAGCAGGCAGCCTTTATCTGCTTCCTAGAATGCATAAGGTACCTGTATAAAAATATATTTTCAGCAGAAATCCCAGCTCGCTCTATAGTGTCTAATAACAACGCACCTATCCAGTCACTATCTAAATTCTTAAATCACCACCTGTAAAGCATCCCCACTGCCTTACCATCTTTTGTTCAAAACACGCCGCACTTGCTTCGAATAATCGACAGAATCAACGCCAACCAAATCCTTCTGGACCACGCTGTTATAGTCACTTTGGATGTTTCAACCCTTTACACTAACACACCCATGAGTGAAGACGTTGAAGTCCTATGAAAATCACTCGCCGTCAATTCCCAAGCGCACGCTCCTGAACTTTACCTGTCGCTCCTTGAGGTAGTTCTCACGCTCAAATATTTCGCATTCGATCCTATTCACTAACTCAAACTTTCGTCATTAGCCTGAGAGCATATTTCGCTCCCACGTATGCGAAGATTTTCATGGGACAACTTGAAGCAGACCTGATTAAATCCTATCTTTTAAAATCCCACATATCTGCATTACATTGACCACATACTTATAATATGTCAAAGCGGCACAAGTGCATTACCCGCTTCATGAGCCATTTCAACCACTTTCACCCGAGTATTAAATTTACTGCTCACGACTCTCCTAGTAAACTCTACCTCCTCGACACGATGGTCTACATAGAAAACGGAAAACTGAGAACGAGACCTTACCGAAAGCCTACGGATAGCCAGCAGAATTTAGACTACAATATTCATCATCCGCGACACTGCTAGCGAAACGAAACGAAGAAGCATCCACAACGAAGACAACAATTATATCGACCACCTCAATGACCATAAAGCAACGCTAGCAGAAAGAACCTATCCACAACTTCCTCTCAACAGAGCTCACAACGAGGCGTCAAGATTGGAGAGGCAGTCGGAATCAGCTAAGAAACAGCCTACAACAGAATCTGACAGGCCGCCAGCCTTTAAACACATTATTCTAATACCCTTCTAAACATACTAAACATAAACAACATTCTACGAGAAAACACCACCCAATATTATCAAATAACGACCGTCTGAGCAAAGCGTTCCCGGACGTACCAAGGGTTATCGCTGCAACAGAAATTTTAAAGAAATTTTAGGACATGCAAAAGTGAACCAACATCATTTACCCATAATAAATGTATGTCCTTGCCCCAGGTACAAAACCTGCAAGCACCTTCAAAGTAACATTAAAATTAAAAGCACCGTAGATACTTATACGCACGAAGTGAAAACTAGCTTTACTTGTAGAAGTTTGGTTGTGATTTATACGCTTGAATGTTCCTTCTGTAAGAAACAATATATCGGTGAAACGGGACAATAAATCAACTTCATGTTAAACGAACATCGCGCGGACACAGCTAAAAGGCTTCCCAAAGCCGTCGCCGAGCATTTCAACTAACGAGGGGCGGCTTGCCCGAACATTTAGGAACGAAAATAATAATGAATTTAAGAACGCGCTTTCGTGCGGACTAGGCGTAGTCTATGGGACATTTAAGAACGCGTTTTAAAATTCGCTAACGTTTAAGTTCTTAAATGTTCGTGCAAGCCGCCCCTGGTTATAAGTTTAACGAACTTAAACTCTACATCTTCAAGTCAAATTTGCGTTCTGCACGCGAAAGAAAATACAGAGAATCATACCTCATCCGTAAGTTTAAAAAATTGCAACCAACAGGCATAAAGGTTTCAAAGGGAGCTTTATAATCTATTCGCTATGCTAAATTTCAAGCTATAGGGAACAGCAATTAGTGATTTTAATTTGGTTGCTTAGTGCTTCTTTATTTTAATATTTATTCAATCTCAGTAATTTTTGTTCACGAGCACCGTTTTCTGCCACTCCTTTTATTATCTCTTTTATAGAGACGATAGCCCACTGACCTGCAGCGAAGCAGGTAATAGAAGGGTGCTGTGCATATGGCCGTTGACACGCCGACTGACACACGGCCGTGCCACCATCCTTGTGTATAGCACCCCCTTATTCTCAATTCTACACCATCGCCGCTAACACACCTTCGGTCGTTGCCTCACCCACCCGCCTTACGCCTTCTCCCTTTAAAAGAACCCTACCTATATTTACTGCGCCAAGGAAAGCATATGCCACATTGAAAAAGACAAGCCGACTTGTCGAAACGTTGGCTCCAGCTTTTATCTTGTCCTCGTGTTGCTCATCACAGATTTGTAGTACATTTAGAAGCTAGACATGATATATCAATCTTATCATTTTTATATATCCCAAAAGCTGCATTTTACAGAGTCGTAACATCGTTGCTTATTGCTCCATTATAGAGGTATAAACTGCAAAACAAAGGTCCTTGGAATTTTCTAATTAAGATCTGACACCACTAAGCAAAATATCAGCTAACTACAGTCCGCAGACTTTCTTGTTTAAATGCGACAAACCTAATGAAATGTCATTCAATGGTTCCCGCGAAAAACAATTTCTCTCATCCCATCGAAATAGTTAGTAGCTTCTTATATAAAACTTTCTTTTAAGTGAACTTTGTAGCTCTGCGAGAGTGCTGTGAAACAAGGGGCCGTACACATTTTAACACAGTGACAGACATTCTTGAGCGTCACTAAAGAATCTATCGCCATATCAAGGCGTAGTTTCAGTGTCAATGTCTTATATTAAGAAACTACAAAAAGGATATTCAAGCAGCTTCCTTTATGACGTGTGTGGAGAGACAATGCACTTTGTAAATTAAGTAATTAGACACAAATCCCTTCGATATTTTATTAGAGATAGATATGGAGCTGCCAGGTCGTGCTTTCTCCATTTCCCTCACTATATCCTATTCCTCAACTAAACAAACTAAACGTCCATCTGTTTAACCTACTTGCCATCCACCCATCCGTTGCGTTCCGTTCCCTTCCGTCCGTCCGCCCGCCTGCCTCATTACTTGATGTAGTAATCTGACCTATACATTCTCTTTATTCTTTCCCGACACCAGCAACAATATGCGCTATAACACTCTATCATCAACGCGAAATATAAATAAATAGTCCATGCATGAAGGGTAGCCCTACACAAAAACCGGAAAGCGGTGGAAGTAAACCCGGTGCGTAAATGTTACAAGGACGCAGAAGTGAGCGGAATCACTGAGCAGTGAGGCAGTGTTTGCTACGCCACAGCGAGTCAGCGATGCCACCACTGGGCGACGTGCAATGCCAAGGACGAGCGGCGGGACCAAGGCAGAATCTCGCTACGTTGGAAACACGGACATGCAGTCTATTACCCGGGCGGAACGCCCACGCGACCCGACCACGGCGGGGTTCGACCGCAAGTAAGTTACTTCCAAAACGAAAGAGAAAAAGCCTCGAAGCCGAAACACAGATTAGAATGCACGACCGGCGCTACGAAACCGCGTTGGGGGAATTCGGGCACCCTGCTGGTGGATGTCGAACACTGATACAATAAACAACCACAGAGCCGAATGCAAGAGCAACGAGGCCAACAAAATCAAAACGCAGCCTAGCGCCACGAAGACTTCCTAGTGTTTTGGAATGTTGAACTGGGTTTCTGTAGCTGTATTGACTGCAGTGTTGCTTCAAAGAGGAGCTTTTGAAGGAAAGATGCACTGGTACTGCGACTTGTGTTCTTAAGATTGCTCTAATGCATTTTTGAAGCAAGGCCATATCTTTCACGAAAAATTGCGTTGCAAACAACCATACTTTCATAGCCTTGAAAACAAAGATTAAATTGTACGGGACCATTTCTACGAACACGTAGTTATTGGGCTGTTCAATAGATATATGGCAAATCGGTTCTGTGGTATCACGCAAAGTGGAGGAAGTATCATAAAAGAGAAGAATTGTCATCCACCCCAAAATAACACGGAAATACAAAGGAAGCCCATGCGGGTTTCGAAAAAATAACGTTGGGCAGTTGAGGAAAAATTCGTCCTTGTCCAGGATTAGAAGCCGGGAGCAGCGGCTTGCCGGGGCGGTCTCCCTACCATCTGAGCTAGCCAGAAGGCTAACAGATCGCAGCGCGAGGGCGACTTAATCGACAACTCGAAGCACAGGGACACAGAATATGCGAAATCATTTCTGCGGAATCCCGCTAGGTGGACGGAGAATCATGAAACGGAAGAATTGCCATTCACCCGAATGTAGAACGAAGCTACAAAGGACCAGTACGAATTTTTCCTTAACTGACACGCATTCATTCTGAGAAACCCGTATGGCTTCATATCCAATCACTTCATTCCCAACAAGAAGTCGGAGTACTCAAGGCAAAAAGTTGTCATAGACACCATGAGGGGACTTTAGGACCATGCAGACAGCAGGCAAAGTGATACATTCAAAGAACGAAAATTAGAAAGACTTTACATCACTGGGAATTTGGAAGCAGTGGAGTAGTGAATACAATGCAAGCTAAAAAGAAATACAGTTATGGCATCTACGAACATCTTTCCATGCAGATTCAAAACATAGCAACGTCAAAAATAAAAATCAACTTATGTTATAAGGGTTCTTCACTCATTAAACAAAAAGATTTTATTTGTGGCTAATTTAATTATTGGAATGTTGAAATTTATTTGTGAAGTAAAATGCTTTATTAGTGCGGATATATGATATGCGAGGACAGCCCTTCCATAATTTGTACGTGTTCGTGGTGTTGTTATCCGTTGGTTACGCAGTGCACAACGAGCTGATGTGATCTATGTAGAAGGTTAAGTTTATGTATGTGCAGCACGAGTTTGCAGTCATATAATTTAGTAGGGTTTAGCAAAGTGTGTTTGATAAACAAAGGATTAGTCAGTAGACATTTGGTCACCATGATAATTCTCAGAAATCCTCAACGCTTTCTTTTCAAATACCACCAATCTGTTACAATTCGTAGTTGTAGTGCGGCCCCAAACAAGTGTGCAATAGGATAAACGGGAGTAGAAGTGGGCATAATATATCGCCTACTTTAGCTACAGAGGAATTGGATCGGGCAATTTGAACAAGAAACCAACTGTTATGCTTAGTTCTGAGGTTAGTTTGGTTATGTGTGCATTCCACAACATCATTACATTTGTTTTGAAAACATATATACATTTAACAGGATAGGGAAAGCGAGAACCAGGCTGGCAGCTGCCAGCGGAAGAGGCACAACGCCTGTCTGTTCTTCAGAAAGGAGGGGACAGAAACAGAAAAGGAAGATAGGAAGAAGGGGAGGAAAGTGGAAAGAAAGAGCAAGATGACAAATGTCAAAGAATAAAGGAGAACACATTATACAGGTCACGCACAGTAATGCTGGTCACTGCAGGTCTCGTCGCTACAGAATGTTAAATAGAATAAATAGTGTCTCAGCTACAAACGTGAACTTAAGTTAGTTAATTCTAGAAACGTAAGTAGAGCGCGATGACCCTGATCGCATTGACACGCAC